>NC_049251.1:374314-660721 GCF_011100685.1 Canis lupus familiaris | reverse complement strand
TAACCAAATACAATTGACCCTTGAACATGCAGGTCTTAGAGACATCAACCACCACACAGTTGAAAATCCAGGTATAACTTTTGACTCCCCCCAATTTAACTACTAATAGCTTACTATTGCTGGAAGCCTTACTAGTAACATCAGTTAGCACATATTTTATATGTATATATATTATATACTGTATTCTTATAATAAAGTAAGCTCAAGATAAAGAAAATAATAAGGAAGATAAAAATAAATTTACAGTATTATACTGTATTTATATAAAAAATCCACTTAAGTGAACCCATACAGTTCAAATCCATGTTGTTCAGGCATTGACTGTATATCCAACCAAATTATAAATTACTAAAATATTCGATACAGAAAGAAAAGATAAGCTAACAAATGTACATTAATGAGGTGAAATCTATGTTGTAAGACATATTTCTTTTTACTATGTCAATATATGGGGAAAATGTTATTAATAAGTTGAAGGTATCAGAAACTCAATTTGCTTATACATTTTGATTGCAAGGTATAGAAATGCCATGTGTTCACTTGAAAAGAATCACAAATTTAGTGTCATGTGTAGCATTTTATGTAGATTAGAATCTTGAAATTATAAAATATTTAAAAGTATTATTAAATATTTTCAAGAGCATTTATACTTAGAATTATAAGCAATGAAAAATGGGTTAAAATTATACCTAAATCATGACTGATTTTATACAATTCCCTTGCACTTAGGACAAAAATCCAATTCCATAACTCAATAACCCATATCACTAGCAAAAATAATTGGCTTGATGTTGTGATCCAGTAGAGACTCTTCATTCTCATTCAATATTATATTCATTCATGATGATCCCTAGTTTTTCCAGGAGTTCACATGATGGTTTCTCAGCCTTCGCATGGCTGATTTAACATCCTCATTCCTTAGAGAGTAGATGATGGGATTCAACAAGGGTGTACAGACAGTGTAGAATACAGAAAGGAACTTATCCACAGAAAGTCTGCTAAAAGGCCATATATAGAAGTAAATGCAGGGCCCAAAGAAAAGAATCACTACTGTGATGTGAGCAGTTAATGTAGAAAGTGCCTTGGATGACCCACTAGAGGACCGGTGACGAACAGTAATCAAAATTATGGTGTAGGAAATAACTAAAGCTAGAAAACAGCCCAATGATATCAGGCTACTGTTAGTTAGGGTCATAATTTCCATTTCATAAGTATCCATACAAGCCAGCTCTATCACCAGGGGAAGGTCACAAAAGAAGCTATTTACCTCATTGGGGCCACAGAATGGCAGATCCACTGTAAAAGCCAAGTGACTTATAGAATGAAGAATACCCACAGCCCAAGAAATAAACACAAAAATTATACATAGGCTCCGATTCATAATTGTGCTATAGTGTAGGGGCTTACAGATGGCTATAAATCTATCATATGCCATAGCAACAAGCAGCAGCATCTCACTCCCAACAAAACTATGAAGAAGGAATATCTGGGCCATACAGCCCTCAAAAGAGATAGTCTTGTGTTCAACAAAGAAGTCCATAAGCATCTTGGGGGTGGCAAAATTAGATTGGCAGATATCAATGAAAGAAATTACCGAGCAGAAAATACATAGGAGAGTTCAAATGGGAATCAGAGGAAATTATAACAATGATCATAATGTTGCCCAGCACTGATGTCACATACACTAAAGAGAAGATGGCAAAAAAGAAAAAGCTGAAGTTCCAAGAATTAGAAAGTCCCAGAAGCACAAACTCAGACACCACTGATTCATTGTATGAGCCATGGAGCCAGTCTCCTGTTACCTAAGTAAAAGAAAATCAGGAAAGATCACAATGGTGGTACTATATCTAGTATATATGGCAAAATAAATATGATAAGATTTCAACTAAAGGTCAATTTAATTTAAATGAAATTGTATAATCAATTGACTAACATCTGGACTGCTGTGGAAAGTAGAAAGTATGGGAATTGGGGGATGCTATGGATACTATCATAATTCAGTAAATAAGATACATGTATTAGAAAATAAAAAATTAAATGCAAAACAAACAATGTAAGCGATACATTAATATTACAATATTAGTAAGATGAAAGAAATTACTTCTAAATGGTGAAGTAAGGTGTCCAAACTTAAAAGTCTGGAATTTGCCAGCCAAAACTGAAGGAAAAGCCTATTTCAAGCAAAGGGAATATCAGGAAGAAAAATACAAGGTAAAAGTATGAAAGTCATTTTCATGATGCCATGAATTGAATAGCCTTGCTGGAGAAAGGTATGCTAAGGACCAATCAAATCAAAGATGGAAATGATAGATCAGGAGCAAAACACAGTTGTAATTAACACCTTGAAAGGATGGCTAAGTGGACTGCAGCAATATTCTTGAAATTGAAAATCATAAAGTGCTTGACAATGTTTTAAGAAGCTTAGTGGAAGCAGTTTGCCACATTATGAAAATAAGAGGCAATGTTGATACTTTGAAAGTTTCTTTAAAAATCAAGAGTGTTTTTTTCATCTATTTAACACTAGTTTATCAGAGTCCACCTTCTGTCACATAAAGATCAATTTCGAATGAACCACCAGTGTGTTTTTTCAGTGTTTTCTGACTCTGCCTTTTGTCTCTTCCTAAACACACCTGACACACCTGGATTTATCAAAATCTGTGTCACCTTTCATAACTCATCCTTTTGGAAATAATCCATATAACTATACATGATGCCTTCTGCATGCATAATAGATTTTCAGAAGAGTAAAGTTTAGTGTTTAAATTGCCCCTTGAATTTTTTTTTTTTGTCATTGGACACCATGTGGCCACTTGATCCCAGAAGAAAATTCTATATAACATCTGGGGGTTCAGGAATCATTTTTGACTTTAGTCCTATGTACCTAACAATACACAGTAGGTATTTATTATTATACTGATTCAAGTTTTGTATTCTGTGTTTGTCCATGACATATATAACTAATATAAATATTTAAAGCTTTAAAAGCAAAATTGTACAGGTAAACATAAATCAATTAAAAATATTTAAACTGTTATAAGCTTTCATTATGGTTGTCGAAGCACTAAGTCTTACCCTTTCAATAATTTCCATCTTTGCATTTGAATTATGATATGTAGTTTTAAGAAGAAGGCCAAAATGTAAATGACTGAAGAATATAAACAGATCAATAAGACATGGACTGACTTCCATATGAGTTTCTCGTATAGGATTCTTATCTCTATTTGAAAGAGTTGAGCCAATGCTAGCATTTCTGATCACATATTTATAATGCAAAGGGGAGAGAAGGAGGCAAATAAACATTGAAAGGAAAAAAAGATTCCTATTTCTAAGATCTAAAATCCTAAAGAACCTACAGTTATTCATTTTTAAAAAGATAAGATTAAAATCTCAAATCTAAGAGGTTGACATGAGGGATTTCTTTCAGTGTTCAATTCATTGTGTAAAGGATACCACTACTATGGTAACTTAGTAAGATGACATTAAAGAGTAAGAGGGACAAAAAGGAGGAGGAGGAAGAAGGGAAAGAGAAAGCATAATGATTAAAACATGTTAGATAAAATTAATGGTACTAATAGAATTTTTAAAGATCCTTATTTTTGGAAAAAAAGATACTCTGAAAATAAAAGTTTCTACAAATTCCATCCTTCTAATACCTAATGAATGATAGTTTGTTAGTCTTCATTTTTCAAAATATATAAAACAATTAGAAAATCCTTTCCACACTGATTTCCCATGATTTCTAAATCTAAGTAGACCAGGTTCAACATTATATCTCATTTTCTTTTTATTAATTAAGATAGGTACACATTAGAAAAGATACCTAATATATGCCACTTAGTAGTTATGTGACTGACCTTAGAAAATAGAAGTAGATTATTTCTTTAAGGCTGTTTTCATCTCTAAAATTCTAAATGCAGAGGCAGTTATATTATGGAAATATCTAAAGTTTACACAAGTCACTCAACATTTCTTGGGCTATCTATGCACAGAACACCCAGAAGCTTTTCCATTGATGAGACATTCATGTTTTTATCACCAGAAAATTCCAGAGATACAAATATTTTCAGATCATAAAATATACTATAAGAGAATTTCTTCATTCTAATGTAAGACCAAGTCTGATATATAGAAGTTGATGTTACATCAGTACCCATCTAAAATATCTTGATAGAACTCCAAACCATAAACAGGCATAATTTTTCTTTTCATTATATTATCTTTTGAAGCTGATTACCTATAAGCCTAGCAGTAAAAAAACAGTCAAAGATATCCTTCTTGATTTACTTTCTGTAGCTACTCCTTCTTCATTCCAGGGAAATTCAACAAATATTTGCTAACAAATGGCTAAATATTCTCTGAATGGAAAGCACAAAAGAAGCAAAGAAGGGACAGATAATTGTTGTAGCATACTTCCCTTTGTTTATCATATGCAGAGCTACCATAAACCAGTATAGTGGAAAATGGAGAAGTGGAGAGCAAGAATTTGCCTCTTTTAGGTGGAGTTTCCAGTTTGACTGAGAGAACAGTGACCTTTCCTTTGAAATCTTCTGGTTGCTGATTTTGCATCTAGAAGACAATTTACAAATTATCTAGTCCAAACACAGTGATGAAATCATGTGTAATATTTATACTTTTAATGATTTTTCCCAGTCCTTTAGTTCTTCCTTATTTTCTCCAAATATGGTGTCCCACTGTTAGTTTCTAAGCTTCCCATCTTTGCTATGAGTCTTCATACCTAAAATATTTGTGTTATAGTCTCGACAATGCATTTTAACTTGTTCTCTGCACTAAGCTGTGCAGAAGCAAGCCCCTCAGGTTGTGCCCTGAGGTAGCGAGGCTCCTCCTCTGCTCCTGACTATACAGTAATAGTATCCTAAGGTAAGGTAATATAAAGCCTCCATCCTTATTCTAGGAAATAGAGTTCATTGGAGAAGTGAGAAATCACTCACTGGAGATCTGATGTCATTCTGCAGTGGGAGTAATTAAGTTTTGCAAAATTACCTTTCCAGGAACAGAATAGGAAAAATTTTTTTTTTGCCAACCAGTTGGCACATAGAAAAGCAAAATATTATTAGATTTTCACTGACTTCCAGTCAGCAAATACTTTTTCAACCACTGATTTCTGTTAAAATAATCAATCTTACAAACGATCACCTAGCCTCAGAGTGGTTCCTCCCATCACGTGGAACTCACTACTTCCCAAGATAGTTCCATCTATTGTTAAATTGCACAACTGGTTCTACTATTAGTAGTTCAATAGAAAAAATGTATTCTCACTTCAACATGTTGGTTTTGCAGATACTTGAAGGTGCTCTCATTTCTTTTCCGTGACAAATCTATTTCTTCTTAAACGTACGTCAACAGTCTTTCCAACTCTATTTTACATAAGTTTTGTAGCTCTTCAAAGGTGATTTAGATGGCGGTTCCAAATAGTCATCTTTACAGAAGGAAATTGAAAATAAGTTTCCATATATATATATATATATATATATATATATATATGCTTTGTGTGTGCATATATATATACTCTAATAAAGTGTTCACGTACCTAACAATGAATGAACAGTGAGTGATACTGCAGCATTGATTGAAAGAGATAATATGAGACAAATGACATATCTATGAATTTGAGAGTGTAGCATAAAAATTTTTAATCAGATGGATATATTCGAAGATTAAAATTATTTTTTATATTAAATTTTGCATATGAATTTACATCAGATTATAAAACATGTCAAGAGAAAGTAATTGGAAATTGATAAAATTATTACATGTACATTTTTAGAAACCAAAAAGAATCTGGACAAACTTATGAAAAACAGTTTTAAAATATACTGGTGAGTAATACAAATTCTAAACTGAAATAAAACAAAAGGAACAGGTATGTATAAAGAAATATATCAAGATATGATAAAAGGGACTTAAAGTGAATCTGTAAATATTTTTAAAAATTTAAGCTATGGCCAAATATACTTTATATATAATAGGAAGTTAAGGAAATACTTGTTTTAAAATTTTACTTTTTGTGCTTTTACATCTTCAATATTTGTCAAAAGTGTGATCTTCAAAAAAATTAGAAAAATACATTTAATGAGCAAAACTTTCTCTCTCTCTCTCTCTCTCTCTCTCTCTCTCTGTCTCCCCCTCCCTCCCTCCCCCTGGGTCCATGCCCAAAGTTGGGCTTGAACTCATGACCTCAAGATTGAGAATCACATGCTCTACTGACTGAGCCAACCAGGTGCCCCTAATGAGCAAAATTTTATAAAATTACAAACAAAATACAGTGAAGGATGGTTTCCATTCACATTACAAGCAAAAATTTAAGCTATAGCCAAATATACTGATGGAGTAGGATTCGATCCCAGTAAGGACAAATCACTGATATAATTGACTTGCCACCACTTGATGTGGTCTCACTGGGGAATGACATTATATCAGGTTATCAGGATCAGTCCCTTGTGCTAATCAAGTGTTCAGGAGCAGCAGCAGCACTTAGGAGACTAACCTTAATAAAAGGGATTCCATGGCTTTGGTCTCAGGTGGACACTGATGTGAGATACAAAAATCCACACACTTTGTGCCTACTCACCTAGAGCTATCCTCATTTTTCCAATTTTGATCTTTTAAGACCTCTACCAAACCAGCAAAACTATTTTTCACTGTCTAGGAATTCGTATTTATTCTTACTTAGGACCAATTTTCCATCCCAAATTTGATAATTGAGTGAAATATTTATGGCTTTTCCCAGTAATAGAATTTTCCTTTGCCAGTTTCCAGTAGAGTCATCTGAGTGGGCAAGAATGCAGCAGTTGTCCATTTTTCAGCTTGCATCAAGACATAGAATCAAGCCACTTCTAGAAATCCTTCTATGACACCATAAACTTAATCTGAAGTAAAGGTACTGATGCAACAAAAGGAGATAGTATAGAATTCTGGACTACTTAATCGTGCCAATTACCTGTGCTTTTTTACCTGCTTCAGTCTGGCCCTAGATTTACCAGTTGCAATACATGACAGCTTACTACTGTGACAGCTAGAAATTGTGACTTGCTATACTTGGTTTATAACAAGCGGTGTTAGTCACGTAGTTACCTGAAAACCCATGGTCTCTGTCAAAAGAAAACTCATTCTCTGATAGGGACCTGCAGCACCCTAGGATTTGCTTTTCAGCCAGTGTGTAGTTCTCTGCTGCAGGATGCAGGGTGTCTTTTCCAGGATCCTAGGAGTTAGCATCATCATTCTTCTAAGTGACTTTGCCAAAGAATCTACACAGTGCTCTTATTTATCATCCATATCTTTATTTCATTGGTTTTCCTGGCTTATGAAGCTTGAATACCAGGGTAGCTTGCACTCAAGACTGGACTTAGTACAGAAGATTCATTGTAAGCTGGAAATCCTGTGTGAGTCAAGCTAAAATTATGCTAAAGATCTGTGAGCCTGTAAGCATTGTGTCTCTTTCTCAGTGGTAAGGATACAAAAGAAATTACATGTCTTGTATGCTATGAAGGAATTACGTATCATGCCCCAGAGTATTCAAACCTTTAAAACCTGAATGATTTGGCAGATCCCTGAAATGGTAGGGATGATCTCTTACCCTCTTTTGTGTCAATTTCTGTTCACAGGTCCAATCACTGTGTGCTTTTAACGTAGTGGACTAGTATGATGATATATAGATTCCTGGACCATTGTTTCCTAAGGACTGTATTGTGACAAAGTACAAGAACCAATATGGAAATGGGTCAACTGCAAATATTTCAGAGGGCTAGGGAGTGACTGAATTTTTTTAATTGTGAAAACTCTGGCACAATATAGAGTTGAAGGTTTTCTTCTTTGACATTTCAGTTACTTTGGGCAATCTTCATGTATTGGGTCCCTATATAGTTTGGAATTTTAAGATACTGAAAATACAGCATGTTATATGGCAAGGATCTTCTCCAAAGGAAAGTTTTTATGATGAAATATAGTTTTTGTCAAAAAAAGTAAAAATACCTATCATGAAATATTAGATCTCAACTCTGCTGTTAGATTCTTCTTTCCCATTTTCAGTCTTCTAAAAACCATTGGGAAGTGTCTCGACATCACTTAATGTGTTTCTCCTGAAGGTTTCTGTTACTCTGCATTTTTAGAAATTATTCTGCTAATGCTTTCCTTTTACCCTGTGGCTAACTTGAAACAGATTATTTCCAGTTATTCAGACTTTAATGGAGCTAAACCTTCTTCACTTTTTATCCCAAGCTAGCATCTTGAGGTACACTTTCCTCTGGCCATATTGTCTTTTATCTTGAGTCTGTTCCATCACTTCAGCTCTCTCGGCTATGCATTACATTTCTGTACCTTGTCTAAAGTGTTACTCATCTACTTAGCTTATACACATAGCAGAAGTAATTTAAATTCTGAGAGCTGAGGGAGGGAACAAACAAGTCTCCCCTGGTTTTTGGTATTATATCTTCTACTTTTTAAATAGTCACATTATGAAAACACTTTGGGAATTTTATCACCTACCATAGACAAAGTCCCTGTTCTTATGAAGCTTAGTTCTGTCAGGGAGAACTATATTAATCAAATGAGGATATAGGTTAGTGTGGTATATGAGTAGAGAGCCAAGAGCCTTATTAACTGGGTTAGTGAGGACTTTTTTTTTTCCTTTTGTCTCAAGAGTAATGGATAAGAATTGAAAGATTTTAAGGAGGTGACCTGATCAAAAGCAAGTAATTTGTCCAAGATCACATAAAAATAATTTAGTCTGTACTTGGATTTGACAAGTGTTTTGACAAGCATTACCAAAGTTATTTTCAGATCTCTAAAATATACATTTCTGATTTCCCCATTTTTATGCAGTTTAATTTCTCTACCAGTTTCTCAAGTGGTATAGGAAAAGTCTACAGAAATCTGTGAAGCAGATAGAAAGAAAAGATAATTTCAAATTATCATTTTGAAATACCTGTAGAAAAAAATATACCAAATTAGATTAAGATTTTTTTAAGATTTATTTATTTATTTATGAGACACACAGACTGAGAGAGAGAGAGAGAGAGACAGGGACATAGGCAGAGGGAGAAGCTGGCTCCTCGCAGGAATCCCAATGCAGGACTCCATCCCAGATCTCGGTATCATGACTGGAGCCAAAAGCTGGTGACCAACCACTGAGCCACCCAGGCATCCCTAAAATTAGTTTTAAACAGAATATAACATCAGCTTCTACTGCACTAAATGTCACATCCAGCTGAAATATATTGCTAGTTACCTTGAATAGTTGATAAAAAGTAAATTAAAAATGCATTGGTTTCAGTATTATGAATGTCTTTGTTTACTTGGAACTAGAGTAATTTGAAATATTTATGAAAAAAACTTATTAAAGTCTATAACTCTTGGCTTTATAGTTTGTTTTTTATCATTGAATGTATGACACACAAATGCAGGAGCAGAGTGGTGTTGCTTCTGCCTTGGTAATGATGTTAAGGCCTACAGGGTAAAGAAAACAAGCAGATTTATCTTTTCAAACTGAAAGTACTTCAGTAAGATATTTCTATAAAAACCAGACTGATGATTACAATTTTAACACAAACCTTAAGGATTCAGTGTCATAAACACTTGAATTATCCATTTTCCCTTGTTACAGAGCACTCTACAAGGTTTCCTATCACATTAAAAAAAAGTCCATGAATGGGGAAAAACAAACAAGCAAAACAAAACGATGGGGGAAAAAGTGCTGAATCACTGGAAAGAGTCACATTGGCTTGGAGCAGAGACTGAAATTTTATTTTTGTATTATTTTTTTAAGATAGCAAATACTTAATTTGTTGTCTTACCAAGAGAAAAACATTTAAATAGCTTGCAAAATGATATAACATACTTCATAGATGCAGGATTCTGCACCTTTTGGAATATGCTGTGGATGAATTTCACGTCAGTATATAAACAGATGAAAACGCTAACATTTTTTGGTTCACCCAGCTCCTGAATTTCCTCATTATGTGTCATATTTTATGAACCACTTTTAGATGCTTCTGATTTTTCAGTATCTTCAAAATACTTAAATGTTTCTGTATCTACGAGTCCAGTCAGGAGACAGAAACCACACTGGTATTTTGAACAAGGAATATTGAATAAACACTTATTTAAATGGTAATAAGAGGTTACAAAAAAGATGAAAGAGAGCTCTAGATAATGTGCTAGGGCTGAAAGAGAGAACCCAAGCAAAGAATACACTTGGAAGGGGGTTTCAGAACTCTCTGGGAAGAGCATATGACTAGGCCCCTGGATAGCAAGTTCCCTAGATTGTCTTGTGGCAAAGCTGGTCCATAGATGGAGAGAATGAGGAGCAGGAAATTAAGGCTGAGGCTGGCAACAAAACTTGCTGGAGGCTGAGTGCCACTGGGTGGGCCATTGCAGCTGCACTGTAGGAGAAAGAAATTAAGGACACTGGAAGTGGGAAGAGAAGCCTCTTTTTTCTGTAGCATTTATCAAGCATCCTATCCTGACAAAGGTAAAAGGTTTGAGTCCAGGTATGGTATCATAAAGCAGGCCAATGAAGGGTGGACGTGATGTCAAGAGACAGCAAATATTATAAAATTAATAAATCTATAGAGCTGCTTTGTCAAGAAGTACACAGAGGGAAAAATATGATTCGTTTTTATTAAATGGAATATTTCATTTTTAGCAATTTATCTGCTCTTGCTACTCTTTTGATGAGAGGAAACTCCACACACTATTGTGACCATTGCTCTTTTTCTTGGCATGCATTAGCTAGAAATTCTTCTAACAGCTCTGAAATTGTGTCTAAGAAAATAGTCAATTTCATCAACATTCAAAATGTAGGACTTGGAATATCCAGCTTGTCAGGAGATTATACCAAGATTTAAGAATAAAATGTGTTTTTCTTTATCCATTCATCCTTCGATGGCTCCTTCCACAGTTTGGCTATTGTGGACATTGCTGCTATAAACATCGGGGTGCAGCTGTCCTGGCTTTTCATTGCATCTGTATCTTTGGAGTAAATCCCCAGCAGTGCAATTGCTGGGTCATAAGGCAGATCTATTTTTAACTCTTTGAGGAAACTCCACACAGTTTTCCGAAATGGCTGCACCAGTTCACATTCCCACCAACAGTGCAAGAGGGTTCCCTTTCTCCGCATCCTCTCCAACATTTGTGGTTTCCCTCCTTGTTAATTTTCCCCATTCTCACTGGTGTGAGGTGGTATCTTTTTGTGGTTTTGATTTGCATTTCCCTGATGGTAAGTGATGTGGAAGGGGAGGTGGGCAGGAGGTGGGGGTGACTGGGTGATGGGCACTGATGGGGGCACTTGATGGGATGAGCACTGGGTGTTATTTTATATGTTGGCAAATTGAACACCAATAAAAAATAAATTTATAAAATAAATAAATAAATAAATAAATAAATAAATAAATAAATAAATATAAAAGTATTTAAAGAGAAAAAAAATGTGTTTTTCTCTATTACATGAAAACTTGCTGGCCTTCCAGGCATTCTTTGGAAGAACTTCACTGAAATATAAATAACATTTCATTTTATCTTGAATGAGACCTTGCAAAAGTAATTTGTTTGTAAGGAACATAAGTGGGACACCTGGGTAGCTCAGTGGTTGAGAGTCTTGCCTTTGACCCAGGTCATGATCCCTGGGTGCTAGGATCGAGTCCCGCATCAGGCTCCCTGCTTCTCCCTCTGCCTATGTCTCTGCATCTCTCTGTGTGTTTCTCATGAATAAATAAATAAAATAATTTTTTAAAAAAGGAACATAAGTGATACCTGGGAAAAAATTAAATGAATTTGGGAAAATTTGGGTTCTTTGACTCAAACATTTCCTCTTCTGTAAATATTAGTTTTGAGAGTTCAGATTCCAGTTCTTTTTTAAAATGTATTTATTAGAGAGAGCACACATATGTGAATGGGGGAAGGGACAGCAGGAGAGGGAAGGAAGCAGACTCCTGGCTGAACTGGATCCCAGGACCCTGACATCATGACCTAGCCAAAATCGAGAGTGTGATGCTTAACCGAATGAGCTACCCAGAGGCCTCCTGATTCTATTTCTTAATACTTATTAAATTTCAAAGATTCCATTAAGATAAAAGTCTAATTCAGTATCATAGGGAGCATATATTTTCCCCATTAAAGAGCACTATACATTTTTTTTATTGGAGTTCAATTTGCCAACATATAGCATAACACCCAGTGCTCATCCCATCAAGTGCCCCCCTCAGTGCCCGTCATGCAGTCACCCCCACCCCCCCGCCACCTCCCTTTCCACCACCCCTTGTTCATTTCCCAGAGTTAAGAGTCTCTCATGTTCTGTCTCCCTTTCTGATATTTCCCACTCATTTTTTCTCCTTTCCCCTTTATTCCCTTTCACTATTTTTTATGAATGAGACCATATAATCAGTTCTTTATAGATCTTGGACACTAGCCCTTTATCTGATAGGTCATTTGCAAATATCTTCTCCCATTCTGTAGGTTGTCTTTTAGTTTTGTTGACTGTATCTTTTGTTGTGCAAAAGCTTCTTATCTTGATGAAGTCCCCATAGTTCATTTTTGCTTTTGTTTTTCTTGCCTTCATGGATGTATCTTGCAAGAAGTTACTGTGACCGAGTTCAAAAAGGGTGTTGCCTGTGTTCTCCTCTAGGATTTTGATGGAATCTTGTCTCACATTTAGATCTTTCATCCATTTTGAGTTTATTTTTGTATATGGTGTAAGAGAATGATCCCAGTCATCAAAAACATCCCAAGACACAAAGTCCAGAGCCAGATGGCTTCCCAGGGGAATTCTATCAAACGTTTAAAGAAGATACCATACCTATTCTACTAAAGCTGTTTGGAAAAATAGAAAGAGATGGAGTACTTCCAAACTCATTCTATGAGGCCAGCATCACCTTCATTCCAAAACCAGACAAAGACCCCACCAAAAAGGAGAATTATAGACCCATATCCCTGATGAACATGGATGCAAAAATTCTCAACAAGATACTAGTCAATAGGATCCAACAATACATTAAGAAGATTATTAACGATGACCAAGTGGGATTTATCCCTGGGATACAAGGCTAGTTCAACACTCGGAAAGCAATCAAAGCGATTGATCATATCAGCAAGAGAAAAAACAAGAACCATATGATCCTCTCAAGAGATGCAGAGAAAGCATTTGACAAAATATAGCATCCATTCCTGATCAAAACTCTTCAGAGTGTAGGGATAGAAGGAACATTCCTCAGCATCTTAAGAACCATCTATGAAATGCCTACAGCAAATATTCTCAATGGGGAAACACTGGGAGCCTTTCCCCTAAGTTCAGGAACACGACAGGGATGTCCACTCTCACTACTGCTATTCAACATAGTACTAAAGGTCCTAGCCTCAGCAAATAGGCAACAAAAAGAAATAAAAGGCATTTAAATTGGCAAAGAAGAAGTCAAACTCCCCCTCTTCACATATGACATGATACTGTACATAGAAAACCAAAGACTCCACCCCCAAGATTGCTAGAACCCATACAGCAATTCGGCAGTGCGGCAGGACACAAAATCAATGCCTAGAAGTCAGTGGCATTTCTGTACACTAACAAATGAGACTGAAGAAAGAGAAATTAAGGAATCAATCCCATTTACAATTGCACCCAAAAGCATAAGATACCTAGGAATAAACCTAACCAAAGACGGAAAAGATCTATACCCTAAAAACTACAGAACACTTCTGAAAGAAATTGAGGAAGACACAAAGAGATGGAAAAATGTTCCATGCTCATGGATTGGAAGAATTAATATTGTGAAAATGTCAATGCTACCTAGGTCATTTATACATTTAATGCAATCCCTATCAAAATACCATGGAATTTCTTCAGAGAGTTGGAACAAATTATTTTAAGATTTGTGTGGAATCAAGAAGACACCGAATAGCCAGAGGAATTTTAAAAAAGAAAACCATAGCTGGGGGCATCAGAATTCCAGATTTCTGCTTGAACTACAAAGCTGTGGTCATCAAGACAGTGTGGTACCTGCACAGAAACAGACACATAGATCAATGGAACAGAATAGAGAATCCAGAAGCGGACTTTATGGTCAATTAATATTCGACAAAGTAGTAAAGACTATCCACTGGAAAAAGACAGTCTCTTCAATAAATGGCGCGGGAAAATTGGACAATCTACATTTTTTAAACTGAAAACCAGCTGCCTTCTCATTAAAATGTAGAAATGAAAAAAATTAAAATTACTTAAATGAATTGTATTTATATTACCTTTAGTAAACCGTACCTATTCTACTAAAGCTGTTCAAAAAGATAGAAAGAGATGGAATACTTCCAAACTCATTCTATGAGGCCAGCATCACCTTAATTCCAAAACCAGACAGAGACACTACCAAAAAGGAGAATTATAGACCCATATCCCTGATGAACATGGATACTAGACAATAAGATCCTACAACATATTTTTTTTAATTTTTTAATTTATTTATGATAGTCACAGAGAGAGAGAGAGAGAGACAGAGACACAGGCAGAGGGAGAAGCAGGCTCCATGCACCGGGAGCCTGATGTGGGATTCGATCCCGGGTCTCCAGGATCGCGCCCTGGGCCAAAGGCAGGCGCCAAACCGCTGCGCCACCCAGGGATCCCAGATCCTACAATATATTAAGAAGATTATTCACCATGACCAAGTGGGATTTATCCCCGAGATGCAAGGCTGCTTCAACACTCGTAAAACAATCAGTGTGATTCATCATATCAGCAAGAGAAAAAACAAGGACCATAGGATCCTCTCAATAGATGCAGAGAAAGCATTTGACAAAATACAGCAACCATTCCTGATCAAATCTCTTCAGAGTGTAGAGATAGAGGGAACATTCCTCAGCATCTTAAAAGCCATCTACGAAAAGCCCACAGCAAATATCATTCTCAATGGGGAAACACTGGGAGCCTTTCCACTAAGATCAGGAACACGACAGGGATGTCCACTCTCACCACTGCTATTCAACATAGTACTAGAAGTCCTAGCCTCAGCAATCAGACAACAAATAGAAATAAAAGGCATTCAAATTGGCAAAAAAGAAGTCAAACTCTCCCTCTTCGCAGATGACATGACACTCTACTAGAAAACCCAAAAGCTCCACCCCCAAGATTGCTAGAACTCATACAGCAATTTGACAGTGTGGCAGGATACAAAATCAATGCCCAGAACTCAGTGGCATTTCTATATACTAACAATGAGACCAAAGAAAGAGAAATTAAGGAGTCAATCCTATTTACAATTGCACCTAAAAATAAAGGATATAGTTTTATAAATTATGTTTATGCTTGATTTATATGAATGAAATAGGTTTTTGAAGTAAAATAATAATGTATATTCAATCTTATGTTTAAGAGTTTATGCTGTTGTTTGGGAAGGAGATTTATGATATTTATCATATTTTCAAAAAAATCCATAGTCAAAGAATGTTATGAGTAACTGAGTAGCTATAACTGGTGCAGTTAACCAGATTACATACTTTCTGAATTTCTTAACACATTCATTTTCACTATTTATTATATTTAACATAACATTTTTATAAAATACCCAACAAGAAATTCAGTTTCATAGTAGGATAATCAAATCACCTACCATTGAAAAAAGAATGAAATTAATAAGCCTTTTAATGAATTCCACCTCCCTAATATTTTGGTACTGCCAGATGGTTAAGAGAAAATCATGCAGTGCTTAGTCTTTTATTCAAGAAGAGGAATCATAAGGCTGGACCTCATTCCTTGAATAGAATACAAGGCAGCCTGCATGGTATAGAGTCAGGAAACATCGGAAAGATCTCTTATTTGTGCCCCTGTTTTACATCTAGTCTGCGAAGTCTCCTTTCTCACTATTGATGGTATTATATCCTAAAATTAGAAAGAAGTGTGTATATATTCTTGGAAGAGGTAACTGATGTATTTAAATTTAGACATCAGTATAAATTACTGTTATGCTTTGCTTAATGGAAAGTAAACTTTGAGAGTAGAAAAGAGCAAAGAATATCAGGTCTCAGAAGAACCAGAATGCTATGGAGAGAGTAAAGATTGAGGGGTGGGAAAAGGGGAAATTCCCAAGGTTTTTTCAATATTTTACTTAATGATGCTTTATTATGTTTGGGTTCAGAAAAGGTGAGATGGAATTGGGAAGATAAGAAGGCAAACAACAAAAAGTAAATTTAGTGTTTTTATCCTTGGCATAAAGGAGAGAGTAATGTTTATGTCTGTCTAATTGCCTTTTATGAATTGAGGAGTTTGTGGGGGGAAAGACCTAAAAACTTTGATCAATATTAATAAATCCCCTAGTCATCCCTAGAAATCAGGGTAGAGCTCCAGAGGTATTTCAGTGTCCAGGTTACAGTTGAGTTGTATGTTTATCATTGATTCATTGTCACTAAGAACTCCATGTTTGGTCCCAATGCAAAGACTTGCATAGCTTCTTATAGAACGGGCTAAAGAGTCTGTGTTTTCAGAGTAAACTGATCACAGAAAGATCATTAAGTGAAAGATTTAAAATGCAAGCTCCTGATTATGTATAATTCATTTTAAAGCATTGTTAGTTATTAGGAAACAATATGGGATAGGCATAATGTTGGGGGAGGGATTTCATAATCTAAGAATCTCCACTTAGGTATACACACTTAAATCAGTGAAATGGCTATTTTCTGGGTGGGTAAATTCAGTTTCACATTCCTAAGTATTATTTATCTATCTAGATTCTTCAGGCATATAAATGAGGAAACTCATAAGACCAGGAAAAATACTTAAATTCATGCTCACCAAAGAATCAGGTACTCATTTTTTCCCTATCATATTCCTATTTACCAGCAACTAAGGCCATATTTACCTGCAACTAAGGCAGTGAAAGCATTTATACTATCCACATATCGTCATTCTACATTTTATTTCCAAAACCAGTAATCATGATACATTTTTCCGTATTTTTTTACATTTAGCTTTTGCTTAGATGATACCTGGAAAGGGCCTAGTTAATATCCATCAGATATTCTCTATTTCATCTTCTTCATCACTTCCATCATAGTTGAGATATGGCACAAGAATACATTGAAAATATTTATAGACAGAGTATTGATTTGAGGAATTTGAAGGGATTGTGTATTAATAAAGAGAACTCCTCACTGCTAGTGGAATTTCAGAAATTTTCTTGGGCCTCAGGTAATAGGTCATAATATTCCTCATGGCAGCCTTCATATCCCTGTTCCTTAGTGTATAGATAATGGGGTTTAGAATGGGAGTGAACACAGTGTAAAATATGGCAAGAAGTTTATCCACAGGGTAAGTGGTAAAGGGCCACACATAGATGAAAATGCAAGGTCCAAAGAACAAAATTACTACAGTGATATGGGCAGCCAGTGTAGAAAATGCCTTGGCCATTGCAGCGGAAGACTTAAACCAGACAGTGACAAGAATAATGATGTCAGAGCCAACTAAGAGAGAGAAAGTGCTTACGGAGAGAATACCACTATTGACTACAATGAGTATTTCAATGATGTAAGAGTCCAGGCAGGCAAGTTTGGTCACTCGAGGAAGATCACAAAAAAAGCTGTCTACTACATTAGGTCCACAAAAAGGTAGGGTCACGGTAAACGATAACTGACTTAATGTGTGCACCAAGCCCACAGCCCAGGAGACTATTACCAGGACAGTGCACGTCCTTTGACTCATGATGACTACATAGTGTAGAGGTTTGCATATGGCTACATATCTATCATAGGCCATGGAGACAAGTAGTACCATCTCTCCTCCAGTAAAAAGGTGAATGAAGAATATCTGAGCTATGCAGCCATTGAAGGAAATGGTCTTATGTTCACTCAGGAAATCTACAATCATCTTAGGGGTAGCAAAAGAAGCCTGACAGATGTCCACAAAGGAGAGATTTCCTAGGAGGAAGTACATGGGGGAGTGCAGACTGTTATCAGAAGTTACTGTGATGATTATGAGAAGGTTTCCCAGCACAATGATGACATATAACACAGAGAAAAAAACAAAAAAGAAAAGCTGGAGCTCCTGAGAACTGGAGAGTCCCAGCAATACAAATTCAGACACCACTGAAGAATTGACCTTATCCATGGATCCAGGCTGTAAACAGGCTCTGCCACAATCCTAAGGGAGGAGAAATAGGAAGGGATCAGAATTCTGAATCACACAGACTTTTAATGCAAAAGATTCTAAGATCCCAGATGTAATATGCATTTGCTGAATAAAAAATTGTCAAGAGATCATGATAATATATCTGGAGAGAAGGAAGGAGCTTAGGACAATGTTTAAATAACACTGAAATTTTTTGTCTTCTCATTAGAACCCCTTGAGTTTTGGATAGTCTTAATAATCTGTCACACAATAGTAAACAGGCTTATCTATGAACTTATTCATGATCACAAGACAGGAAGAGTCACTCAAAGCCAGTTCTGTGGGCTCTGTAGATTGGCAAAAATAATTTGCATATATTGTTTTTGTGGTCATCTTCCATAATTAACTGTAGTAAATCCTTAAGTATAACATTATCTTTAACTCTTCAAGAGGTATTTGTGGCTTAGTGTTTATTGTGTGATGTAAAGTCACACTGATTGTTTGACTGTAGACCGTTTTTTTTGAGCTTTGATTCTACATGTCAAAAAAGATAGGAGGGTAAAAATGCCTACTTTATGGAAGGTTTTGAAGTTTAAAAATGGTAGTTTATGACTTTCTTGTATCAAAATAATTATAATACAATAGATGTTCTTAATATGTTAATACCCCCATAATAACAAATTTTTACCTTACTGCTATTGTAGGAATCATAAAGAATTGAGACAATTCCTACTAAGAGATACTGGTATATATTATCCAGGTCTATAGTTAAACAACTCAGTTTGTCAGTGACTCATCATGTAATTTCTTAAAATGCATATTATAACTTTACCTTAATTATCTAAAACTAATTTCTACTCAATTATTTAGAAGCAGTACCTAAATTTTCTTATGCATTTTCTTTGCAGATCAAACTTAGGCTGAGGCCAGAGAATTGTTAAGAGAATAGATCCTACAAATTCTAATTGTAAGGAGAATTTTTTCCTTTTATTTTTATTGTGTCTGTATAAGATGGTGGGTATTAACTAAATCTATTGTAATAATTATTCCAAAATATATGTAAATCAAACCATCGTGCTGTATACCTTAAACTTATACAGTGATGTGTATCAGTTATTTCTCAATAAAACTGTGAAGAAATTAGATTTAGGCCAATTTATGCTTCCTTGTTTTACTATTATCAATGGCCTTATTAATACATCTTTATAACTGATGAAAGAATAGTTATTGTAGGGGTTTTTGCATAAAGAGATAAAAAATAATTGAGTTAAAATGTCTTATACTCCTAAAAATATTTTTTGGGGGAATCAGAATAATCCTAATAATCCTAAAAAGTAATCCTGCATCTCTTTTTTTTTTCCTATAAGGATGCAGCTCTGCTATATAAATCTAATTTCATTGAACCAGAAAAACTTTCAAGAAGCTTTCTTAGGAAACCATATTCTGACAATTAATTTGACTATAGTTTTAGTAAGGAACCTGAATGTTATGTAATCTTAGTCCCATGTAAGGACACAAATATCTTTTACTGCCTGTTTATTTCATACATGAAACCAGTCTTCTTAAGTCCCTAGGATACACCCTCAAGTCTTTTTTTTCACCAGCTTTATTGAATTATAATTGACAAAAGTTGCATACATGTGATATTTTGACATACATATACAGTGTGTTGTGACTATGACAATCAAGCTAACATATCTATTACCTCAAATAGTTTCCTTCCTTCCTACCTTCCTTCCTTCCTTCCTTCCTTCCTTCCTTCCTTCCTTCCTTCTTTCCTTCCTGTGAGAACACCTAAGATCCACTCATAGTAAATTTCAAGTATATAATATAGTATTAGCTGAAGTCACCATGCTGCACACTAGATCTGCAGAATTTATTCATCTTGCATATCTGAAACTTTATATCCTTTGATCACCATAGCCATTCATTTAGATGGATGTTGGAGGGAAGCAGAATATACAAGCCCAAAATATATCACTTTGGCATATTGATTATTTTGAATTAAAGTTACTTGAGAAATAGCCTGTGCAAGAACAACTTTGACCCTCCTTTGTTTCCCTGAAAGCAGGAGATAAATGTCTCATGTGAGAGGTACCTTCCCTATACTACAAGGCTAGAAGGCATCCTTATCACCAATGTAGGGAGTTTAGGGCTGAGAAGTCCATATAAACAAATATTATTACTTCTTCACTGATTTAATATCTTAAGCCCAAACCTCATTGTATTGTCAATGCTTCACAAACTTACTATTTCTTTTTTAAAAGATATAAAACCAGGGCAGCTCCAGTGGCCCAGCGGTTTAGCACCGCCTTCAGCCCTGTGGTGTGATCCTGGAGACCTGGGATTGAGTCCCATGTCAGGCTTCCCGTGTCTCTGCCTCTCTCTGTCTCTGTGTCTGTCATGAATAAATAAATAAAATGTTTTTTTAAAAAAGATATAAAACCTTCCTACTTTGGCCAGTTTTTTGAGTCTCATATTTTTTATGGGACTTCCAGGCATACGAAATTAAATTCGCTTTTCTCCTATTAATCTGTCATATGCCAATTTAATTATTAGATCAGCTAAAGAACTTAGAAGGGAAGAAGGGAAAACTGAATATTTTCCACTCCTACAATGTAATTTACATGCCATACAGGGAAGCCCTCAAGTACAGAATCATTTCCTGTACTTGCTAGAATGTTCAGAAAACTACATTTAGTCCACATACACCTTTTGCAGACTCTGGAGTCAGAGGAAAAAATTAAGGTGATTCATAAAAATTAAGTGAATTCATTAACAATAATGAATCAGTATTTATAATACCATTAAGAACAATAATTGAGAAGATTCTGAAATATACTGTAAATTATATTATTTCTTTATCTTATGTGTGATTCTTTCTGTTTTCCCCACCTCATTTTTTTTTTAGATTTTATTTTTTCATGAGAGACACAGAGAGAGGCAGAGACACAGGCAGAGGGAGAAGCAGGCTCCCTGCAGGGAGCGTGATATGGGACTCTATCCTGGGACCCTGGGGTCACGCCCAGAGCTGAAGGCAGACCCTCAACCACTGAGCTACCCAGGTAGCTTTCCCCATTTCTAAAATAAAGTTGTTCTTCCTCAGATTTATGGATTTGTCATGTAAAATGAACCCTACTTAATGAAAATGTTTATTGTATAGATGTAATGTATATAAATTAACAAATGAAGTAGATTTTTTAGTGAATGATAAATAATAACTTTAAAATCTGAAAAATAATGGAAAAGAAAGCTTGGACTTGTTGAAACCCTGCTAGGCAGCATCAATTGAATTAGATGTTTGTGTTTTTGTTATATCAAGCGATCTGTACAATAGACCTAAAGGGAAATCATTATTTTCCAGAGCTACAGAGGAGAAAACCAAGGATCAGATAAATTTAGTAATCCCTGAGCAATTTATGTAAATTAATTAAATTTTCCCATAATATTACATGGTAAACACAATCCCATTTTGCAGTAAGAAATCAGAATAACAGAGATGATAAATAACTTACCTAGAGTTTTGTACCTGGAAAGTCAATGAACTAGAAATTGAACCCAGACCTTTGACTTCAGGGCTAGCTCTCTGAGTCTACATTCTACAGGTTTATATCTGAATGATGTGAAACCCATACCATTTGTACTGTGCTGTAATTGAACAGTTCCTCAGTATATGTTCTTGGTTCTCATCTTTCTGCCAACTATGAAATACTGGTTCTTCAGGCAGCCCCGGTGGCCCAGCGGTTTGGCATTGCCTTTGGCCTGGGATGTGATCCTGGAGAACCGGGATTGAGTCCCATGTCAGACTCCCAGCGTGGAGCCTGTTTCTCTCCCTCTCCCTCTGCCTGTGTCTGTGCCTCTCCCTCTCTCTCATGAATAAATAAATTAAAAAAAATACTGGTTCTTCACTTAGCCAGGTTCCTCAACCTGGGCACTACTGACATTTGTGGTTGGATAATTCTTTGGTTCTGAAGCAGTCTTGTGCACTGTAAGATGTTCAGTAGTATCCTTGGCCTTGCCCACTAGATGCCAATGGCATTTACCTCCCCGTTGTGATGATCAAGACATATCTAAGACATTGCAAAGTATCAGGGAAGGCAGGGTCACCTTGAGTGAGACTATCTGACTTAAGCCATCTTTAGCTGGCATTTTTAGTTTCAGCCACTGTCTTTTAATCTTTGCATTTGCTGACAAAGAACTCTGACTCATCCGAGAAATAAGAAAAAAAGATTTCCTAATTCTTCTGCCTTTAGCTGCTTTTCTGACTATTGAGACCTTACCACCCTCAATTATTCCTTTTGATGCCACAATAAGGAAAACTTTTTTATTTATAAATTTATTTTTTATTGGTGTTCAATTTGCCAACCTGTAGAATAACCACCCAGTGTTCATCCCATCAAGTGCTCCCCTCAGTGCCCGTCAACCAGTCACCCCCAGCCCCCGCCCACCTCCCCTTCCACCACCCCTAGTTCGTTTCTGAGAGTTAGGAGTCTCTCGTGTTCTGTCTCCCTTTCTGATATTTCCCACTCATTTTTCTCCTTTCCCCTTTATTTCCTTTCACTATTTTTTATATTCCGCAAATGAATGAGATCATATAATGTTTATCCTTCTCCGATTCACTTGTTTCACTCAGCATAATACCCTCCAGTTCCATCCACGTTGAAGCAAATGGTGGGTATTTGTTGTTTCTAATGGCTGAGTAATATTCCATGTATACAAAGGAAAATTTTTTAAATCAAATGTTTTGAAAGACCTGGTTATGATAGCTAATTTTGTTTTAAGTGAGGCAACTCCTGGTATTCCTCTTGAAATTTTTATATTATATATTTTAATTAATACTATTAATTTATTATTTGCTTAATTTATATTATTATTCCTTCATCCATGCACTGCTCCTTATGAATAGATTTCCATTGAGGACCTAGCATAGCTTTCCAGATTTAGTCCTTCCCCTTCTGCATACGTTGTACTTGTTCCCTTTTACTTTATGTTCTTTTTATAATAGATTTTATTTATTTATTCATGAGAGACACAGAGAGAGAGAGAGAGAGAGAGAGGCAGAGACAAAGGCAGAGGGAGAAGCAGGCTTCATACAGGGAGCCTGGTCTCCAGGATCACGCCCTGGGCTGAAGGCGACGCTAAACCGCTGAGCCACCCGGGCTGCCCGAAACTTTATGTTCTTTTCTTTTCTTTCTTTTTTTTTTTTAAAGACACATTTATTCAGTGTCATGATCAGACTATTACATTTAGCAATCAACAGCATGGGTACAAAAAAAATCTACATTAAAACCCTTTGTTGGAATGCTTTATACTTTCCACAGAACAGAAACTAAAATAACCTGTTATACAATTAGTCACAAATACAGTCCTTGAGTTTTTTGCCCATACACATGAGTATTGTCTAAAACACGTCTTCTTTGTGGCAGCTAGGCCCTGCCACCACTGTGCTTGGCTGAGTTCACAAATCTGTTGTAGCCTGTAGTTTCCCTGTCACTTCTCTGGCTCTCCTCTCCTGCTAAGCTTTGTTTCCTGGCAGTAATTAAAACCTTCTGCCACTGCTATAGCTGCTGCTGCTGCTGCTGGAACCGCCATAGCCACCTTGGTTTCATGGTTTTGCAAAATCTTGGCCTCCACCACCATAGGGGCCTCCCTAGGAGCCTCTGCCTCCAAAATTTCCTCCTTTCATGGATCCAAAATTTGAGGATTGATTGTTGTAATTGCCAAAATTGTTATAGCTTCCGCCACCTCCAAAGTTGCTTCCATCATTACCAAATCCGTGATAGCCATCCCCACTGCCACCGTATCCACCACCACCTCGACTGCCACCAAAGCCACCTCGACCACTGAAGTTCCCTCCAGGACCAAAGTTGTCATTCCCACCAAAACCACCTCCACGACCACTTTATGTTCTTATTCGTCTCTTTGTTCCCTCTCTTCCTTGGCATTCTATTCACCACTGTGTGATGACCACTGATTTTGCAGTACCATTTCTCACTATACTCAGTAATCTAAACATGTTTCTGACTATTGCATAGCCGTCTCAGACCATAGCTCACAATTTCTCTCCTCAGGTCAGCTATTTCCTCTTTAAACTTTTCTTCACTATGTAACTGTCACTATTATTCTCCAGGTTGTGAAGTTTTACTTTTTCCTGGATCTCATTCTCCCACTTGTAACATCTCACCACTCCTCAAAGTAGAAAAGCTAGTAAAACTTAAAGTCCTTAGCATGACAGCCAAGCATAGAATATGGTCTGGGTTTACTTATACCCCTTACTACTCTCTAGACAAAACCAGACTATTCAACATTTACTAAGGTGGGGGACAGTTTCTGTTCATTTTCTGATACCCTTCACAGATAACCTTTGAAGGTTTGAAAGCCTTCCTTGAGGCATAAGTTGAAATTTCTCTTCTTGTTAATGTCATATCACTTTGCTTATATGTAGATTATGTGCTCTCCCAAAGTAAGAGTTTTTGTATAGACATTCTTCCCCTGCCATATTCGGTGCTCCTTGTATTCTCATGCTCCTTTTGTATCTTTCACAGGATTTGGTATATAGATGTGATTGGAATATTTTTCATATATGTATTTTAGTATTAGCTGAAATATGTATCATTTTATATCTATCATTTATTTGAGCTTTCACCTTATAATCTAACGGAGACTTTCCCAGTGAATGACTGAACTCAGCAAACCGTAGGCCATGTACATAAACTTCATTTCTATATGGAACAAGAATATTTTATCTCATTAGTAATATAAGCTCATACTTAAGTCATTAAAACCAGTGCAATAATCAAGCCAACAAATGCAAAGGGGACAAAATAAACCTTTTGAATCATAGCATTAGAGAAAATTGATTATTTGTTGTATTAAAAGTAAACCACATTTTGTTTACCAACTTTTTACTAAGTGATATAAGTGAGATACATAAAAGGGAAGAAAATTTCACTCTAGTTCTATTAAGTTAGATTCTATCTGGTCTACTTCAAATGCAGAGTAAGTAAAATAAATCATTAATGAAAAGATATACAACTATACACCTATGACCTGATTTTGGTATTTAACCTCCCATGATTTTTTGGGTTAGCTTTACTGCATAGGCATATGTCCACAAAGAATTATATGGCCTTGATTTACATGTTTATTTGGTTGCTTTAGGTGATAGGTGAGACTGTCATAATGGATTTTTTTAGGTACAGACTCTGTCATAATCTCCAAAGGTAACTCCAGCTTCATACATAATTTCTCACAAATTCTTTTAATCATGCTGAGATGCACGAACATCCTCACCTTGATTCACTTCCTCTGACTTCTAATACATTTTTCTCTCATTTATAGATCTTCTCTAAGGTACAAGCTTCATAACTTAATATGTAACTGGACACAGTCTATTTCTGATGTTACCTTTTTCAGATATAGCCTACCTGATATAATGCATGTCAGAGATGTAAATTGAATTCTTCAGTTTTTCTGTTGTGGGATTAGTCTCTGTTGAGTACTGGTATTTATAGATGCCTTTTTCTTTTGTCAGATTGGAGTAGTACTATGGTTTCATCTAATTGATCAATTGAAGTTTGGAGAGCTAGTAATAGATGGCCAACTTTCATTTACCAATGGGGATTATTATTAATACCTTCAACTACATATTCCCAATGGAAAAAAGTAAGTAATATCCCACATTGTTGACAGTTACAAAAAGGATCCACAGGAGAAAAAGGCAGGGTCATTCAACCCTTGTGTAGAGTAAAATATCTTCTGTGAATTCTGTACAATTGAACCAGCTACTCTAGGGGAAATGTGTGCTAAAATACATTATTCTTGCCTCAGTGAAAAATGTTTTGGCTTTAATGGAAGACATGCTGTGTCCTTGTTACCTGAACATGTGATAGGTATGGAGGAAAGGGTAACTAATTGGAACTCAGAGGACATGGATCCTTTTTCTCAGTTCTGTCAAGAACTAAGAATAAGTTATGGGACAAACTTAACTCTCTGATTCTCAGTTTACCCTTGTATAAAATTATTTTAAATATTTCAAGTATACTGAAAATAAAGATAACTATGAATTTAATATCTTTATGTTCAACTTTGTGAAATTTTAATGTTTTACCATATTTCCATTATTTTTATTAGGAATAAAACATTGTGAAAAGTATTAGGATATACTACCCCAAAATATGCCACTTTGGCATATGAATTGTTTTGTGCTGAAGGCAACTGAGAAGAAACAGATATAAGAAAAGCTCTCTACCTTCCACCTATTTGCCTAAAAGCCGGACATAAATTTGTAAAGGCGTTCCCCTGTCCCTCTCTACCAGGAAGGCAGAAGTTAATCATCACAGACTACCCTAGATCATGTTCAGTCCAGAGAGGGCACCAAAGGAATCTGTATAACAAAACTGACTAAAAGGCTAGTAGGATTATCTTTTACTCATTCCTCCATATATTCTCCTTTCCAAAATTTGCTGTCCTCGGAGCTCAGAGACATTTCCTTTGTCTTGTCACTTCTTTAAAATGTCTAGTTCTAACCTGAGGGTTGTTAGAGGGAAGTGGATGGGGGATGGACTAAATGGGTGATGCATGTTAAGGAGGGCTCTTGTCAACCAGAAAAACTGTGGAACAAAACAACAAAATCAGGAGTTGGTTCTTTGAAAAATTAATAAGATAGATAAATCATTAGCCAGCCTTATTAAAAAGAAGAGAGAAAAAACTCGAATTAATAAATTCATTAATGAGAAAGGAGAGATCACTACTAACACCAAGGAAATACAACCGATTTTAAAAACATATTATGACCAGGTATACACCAATAAATTAGGCAATCTAGAAGAAATGGACACATTATTGGAAAACCACAAACTACCAAAACTGGAACTGGAAGAAATAGAAAACCTGAACAGGCCAATAATCAGGGAGGAAATTGAAGCAGTCATCAAAAACCTCCCAAGACACAGAAGTCCAGGGCCAGATGGCTTCCCAGGGGAATTCTATCAAACGTTTAAAGAAGAAACCATACCTATCCTACTAAAGCTGTTTGGAAAGATAGAAAGAGATGGAGTACTTCCAAACTCATTCTATGAGGCCAGCATCACCTTCATTCCAAAACCAGACAAAGACCCCACCAAAAAGGAGAATTATAGACCAATATCCCTGATGAACATGGATGCAAAAATTCTCAACAAGACACTAGCCAATAGGATACAACAATACATTAAGATTATTCACCCTGACAAAGTAGGATTTATCCCCGGGATTCAAGCCTGGTTAAACACTTGTAAAACAATCAATGTGATTGATCACATTAACAAGAGAAAAAACAAGAACCATATGATCCTCTCATTAGATGCAGAGAAAGCATTTGACAAAATACAGCATCCATTCCTGATCAAAACTCTTCAGAGTGTAGGGATAGAGGGAACATTCCTCAACATGTTAAAAGCCAACTACGAAAAGCCTACAGCAAATAATCATTCTCAATGGGGAAACACTGGGAGCCTTTCCCCTGAGATCAGGAACAAGACAGGGATGTCCACTCTCACCACTGCTATTCAACATAGTACTAGAAGTTCTAGCCTCAGCAATCAGACAACAAAAAGACATTAAAGGCATTCAAATTGGCAAAGAAGAAGTCAAACTCTCTCTTTTCACTGATGACATGATGCTGTACATAGAAAACTCAAAAGACTCCACCCAAGATTGCTAGAACTCATACAGCAATTTGGCAGTGCAACAGGATACAAAATCAATGCCCAGAAATCAATGGCATTTCTATACACTAACAATGAGACTGAAGAAAGAGAAATTAAGGAGTCAATCCCATTTACAATTGCACCCAAAAGCATAAGATACCTAGGAATAAACCTAAACAAAGAGGTAAAGGATCTATACCCTAAAAACTGTAGAACACTTCTGAAAGAAATTGAGGAAGACACAAAGAGATGGAAAAATATTCCATGCTCATGGAGTGGAAGAATTAATATTGTGAAAATGTCAGTATTACCCAGAGCAATGTACACATTTAATGCGATTCCTATCAAAATACCATGGACTTTCTTCAGAGAGTTAGAACAAATTATTTTAAGATTCGTGTGGAATCAGAAAAGACCCCAAATAGCCAGGGGATTATTAAAAAGAAATCCATAGCTGGGTGCATCACAATGCCAGATTTCAGGTTGTACTACAAAGCTGTACTATCAAGACAGTTTGGTACTGGCACAAAAACAGATACATAGATCAATGGAACAGAATAGAGAATCCAGAAGGGGACCCTCAACTTTATGATCAACTAATATGGACAAAGCAGGAAAGACTATCCACTGGAAGAAAGACAGTCTCTTCAATAAATGATGCTGGGAAAATTGGACATCCACATGTAGAAGAATGAAACTAGACCACTCTCTTGCACCATACACAAAGATAAATTCAAAATGGATGAAAGATCTAAATGTGAGACAAGATTCCATCAAAATCCTAGAGGAGAACACAGGCAACACCCTTTTTGAACTTGGCCACAGCAACTTCTTACAAGATACATCCATGAAGACAAGAGAAACAAAAGCAAAAATGGTCTATTGGGACTTCATCAAGATAAGAAGATTTTGCACAGCAAAACTAAAAGACAACCTACAGAATGGGAGAAGATATTTGCAAATGACGTATCAGATAAAGGGCTAGTTTCCAAGATCTATAAAGAACTTATGAAACTCAACAGCAAAGAAACAAACAATCCAATCATGAAATGGGCAAAAGACATGAACAGAAATCTCACAGAGGAAGACATAGACATGGCCAACATGCATATGAGAAAATGCTCTGCATCACTTGCCATCAGCGAAATACAAATCAAAACCACATTGAGATACCACCTCACAACAGTGAGAATGGGGAAAATTAACAAGACAGGAAACCACAAATGTTGGAGGGGATGTGGAGAAAGGGGAACCCTCTTGCACTGTTGATGGGAATGTGAACTGGTGCAGCCACTCTGGAAAACTCTGTGGAGGTTCCTCAAAGAGTAAAAAATAGATCTGCCTGATGACCCAGCAATTGCAGTGCTGGGGATTTACCCCAAAGATACAGATGCAGTGAAAGGCGGGGACCCCTTCCCCCACCCCCCGCCATGTTTATAGCAGCGATGTGGACAATAGCCAAACTGTGGAAGGAGCCTCGGTGTCCATCGAAAGATGAATGGATAAAGAAGATGTGGTTTATGTATACAATGGAATATTACTCAGCCATTAGAAATGACAAATACCCACCATTTGCTTCGCTGTGGATGGAACCTGAGGGTATTATGCTGAGTGAAGTAAGTCAATCGGAGAAGGACAAACATTATATGGTCTCCTTAATTTGGGGAATATAAAAAATAGTGAAAGGGAATAAAGGGAAAAGGAGAAAAAATGAGTGGGAAATATCAGAAAGGGAGACAGAACACGAGAGACTCCTAACTCTCGGAAACGAACTAGGGGTGGTGGAAGTGGAGGTGGGCGGGGGGTGGGGGTGACTGGGTGATGAGCACTGAGGGGGGCACTTGATGGGATGAGCGCTGGGTGTTATGGTATATGTTGGCAAGTTGTACACCAATAAAAAATAAATTTATTTTTTAAAAAAAGGAGGGCTCTTGTGTTGAGCACTGGATGTCATATGTAGGTGATGAATCACTGAATTCTACTTCTGAAAACAATATTACACTATATGTTAACTAACTGGAATTTAAATAAACATTTGACAAAAAAATAAAATTTATAGTTCTTTTAAAATGCTATTTTAGGCCAAGTTCTAACCATCTCTTTGAGTTACTCATTTCTGAGTGCTTCCCCATGTATGTGCAATGCACATGTTAATAACTCCTGCATCTTTTTCTCTTGTTTATCTTTCTTTTGTTAGTTTAATGTACAGGGCCCTAGCTAGTAAACCTAGGATGGGTAGACAGAAAAATTATTTTTTTCCCTCTCTTACAGTTGGTACTTGGAGCATTTTATACAGCAGCACAAACCAGTTTTCCAGAGTTAACCTGAGTCTGATATTTAACATTCCCATGACTTTTTAAATAATTTTTTGTAATTTTATTCACTCTTTATAATTTTTAACTATAATATAATTTATCCACAAAGACATACGTAGTCTAGATTTGCATGTTTATTCAACTCTTTTGCAACTTGCTGTTTTCCAGTAAATAATTTGTTTGGGACAGTTATCAGTAGTCCCACATATAGTTTTAGTTCATTTTAATGCTGTAGTTATAAGATATAAAGTATACAAATCTTCAACATTATTAGATATTTCCAAATACCCTACAAAATGGTTTTACACATTTGCACTTAGGTTTTTTTTACCTGTATAATGTTTCTCAGCTCTGAATTCACCCTTTATTATATGTTTGTGATGAACAGAATTCCTTTAAGTATTTCTCCTTCTCAGGAGAGAAGTTATTAAATAACATAGAGAGATATTAAATAATGTAATAATAAAGCTATTAACCTCTCTCAGAGGAGGGACCTAGAGGCACATTGTAAGATGAAGAGACTCTCCTACCAGTTCAGGCATGGGGTAAGGCCAGTTGTGTGTATGTGAGGACATCCAGTGGACATCCCAGACACTAACCCAAAATGCAGTCCCTCTCTGACTTTACAGACCCCATTCTGGTGATAACCTTTCCACAGCACTCTCTACACAGAAAGTAGGGCTGCCCACTCTGAAAGGTTTTTGCCCACACCAGAACCTAGAGTTCTTGCACACATACCCTACCCATTGCTGATTACCTGTTTCCCTGCCTGCACAAGGAGTGGCCTAACATAGCCCAGCAGTTCAAGACCACCTCTCATCTGACCAAACCAGTGAATTTCCTTACTAAGCTGTGAGAGAAACCACACTTTCTCCAATGAGTTTAAGCCCTTTTAAGATTGTTCTTATTTGGGCACACAAAAAAATCTATTGATTTTTACCAGTGAGGCACATGTTCACAGGTGTATTGTGATTATTGGCTTTTCCATGGTTATTAATGATTTCTAACTTGTTTCACAAATCATATTTAGTTTTCTTTTGTGAAATGCCTATTTTTTTTTATTTTTTTTATTTTTTTATTTTTTTTATTTTTTATTTTTAATTTTTTATTGGTGTTCAATTTACTAACATACAGAATAACCCCCAGTGCCCGTCACCCATTCACTCCCACCCCCCGCCCTCCTCCCCTTCTGCCACCCCTAGTTCGTTTCCCAGAGTTAGCAGTCTTTACGTTCTGTCTCCCTTTCTGATATTTCCCACACATTTCTTCTCCCTTCCCTTATATTCCCTTTCACTATTATTTATATTCCCCAAATGAATGAGAACATATAATGTTTGTCCTTCTCCAACTGACTTACTTCACTCAGCATAATACCCTCCAGTTCCATCCACGTTGAAGCAAATGGTGGGTATTTGTCATTTCTAATAGCTGAGTAATATTCCATTGTATACATAAACCACATCTTCTTTATCCATTCATCTTTCGTTGGACACCGAGGCTCCTTCCACAGTTTGGCTATCGTGGAAATGCCTATTTTTAACAGTGGTAAAGAGTATCAATAGTGGTCTTTCTCTTTCACAGAACCCAGATGAACTTGGTTCAGCCAGAAGTATGCCCATCAACAGGACATGAACTAGATAACACGTCTAAGGTAGTTATGCAATGTCTTTCTCCCACATGCTCCTTAGATCTAGCTAATCGTGTTTCAGTTATCCTGTAGAATTAACAAATTTTCTTCCTTGTTATTTTTACTGAAATCTTTGATGGTGATTGTGGAATTTTCCGTTTTCCTTTGTAATTCTTCCCTTTATACATTTTCAGGCACTGTCGTTAGGTTTATACAAGTTTATGAGCATAATCTAACCCTAGAGAAATTTTTCTTTAACAATATACTTTTACCTAAATATATCCCAATAATACTTTCTACATTAAAATGCCTTTTGATTGACATTAGTGTTTTTCCGATATATATTTTTTCCCTTTTTTTTTTTCAGGTTTCTATTGCCATACAGTTTAGAGTGGATTAAAAAAAGAAAAGCCTATTTTCACAAATAAAAGCGAGTAAATTAAGACTCAACTCTCTCTCCTCTCTTACTCTCTTTGTCTCTTTCCTACTTGTACTTATTTGCATTATCATGTTTTTACTATGTTTCTTTTCTTTTTCATTCTTGCTTTCTATTAAATGGATTGAGTTTTGTCTCACTTTTGTTTCCTTTACTAGTTTGAAAAATCATATATTTTATTTTTACTTCAGTGGCTGCCCTCACAATTTCAACATACATAACAAGTTAAAATTAATATCTTTATCCCCTTCCCTTAAGGTAAGAAGAATTACTTTCTATCTCTTTAAGAGTAGAGTGATCACATTTCAGTTCACTGATTGATTCCTTTGTCTCTCCCATTCTGCTGGTGAGCTCATCCATTGACTTAGGGTTGTTGTTGTTGTTGTTTTTTATTTACATTTGATAATCGGTAATAATCAATTATATTTGATTTATTTTTTAAATTTACATTCGGTTCTTTTTTGTATCTTCTATTTATTTGGTAAGACTTTCTATTCTGTTCTTTGCTGAGATGTCCAGTTTTTTTTTTTAATTTTTATTTATTTATGATAGTCACAGAGAGAGAGAGAGAGAGAGAGGCAGAGACACAGGCAGAGGGAGAAGCAGGCTCCATGTACCGGGAGCCCAACGTGGGATTCGATCCTGGGTCTCCAGGATCGCGCCCTGGGCCAAAGTCAGGCGCTAAACCGCTGCGCCACCCAGGGATCCCAGATGTCCAGTTTTTTAACATTTCTTTTAAACCGTTTCATTATTGCTCATTGAATCATTTTTAGGATAGTGTCTTTAAAATCTGGATAATTTTAACACCATATCACCTTAATGTTGGCATCAATTGATTTTCTTTTTTCATTCAAGTTGAAATTTTCTACTTTGTATGATTAATGATTTTTTATTGAAATCTCAACATTATGTGTATTATATTTTAAGACTCTGAACTTCTTTTAAACTTTCTGTTTTAGTTGGCTTACTTTTACATTTTTCTGACAGGTGGAGACAGAGGAACACCACTTTATTACTGCCAGGCAGATATAGAAGTCCTGTTTCCCAACTCTGTTTCCATCAGACCCAAAGGGAGGTGCTTGTTGCTGCTGGGAGGTAAGGAGAGTTCTGGCCCCTTACTAGGCCTCCATTGATTTCCCTGGCTGGAAGGGGTAGGATTGCCTTTCCTATTGTCACTTCTAGTCACTCACACCATGGGAGGAGGTGCTGATTCCAATCTGATAGAAATGAAAGTTCAGTTTCCATACTTGGCCTTCTCTGACATCTCAGTGTGCAGGGGTGCTGGGGTAGCTTGTTACATCTTGGCTGCCAGTAGGAGCCTAGGCTACTCATTTGTCCTTTGTTGGTGTAGGTTAGATGGGACCAAAGATTCTTTTGTGGTGTTTGGCTGAAGTAGAGAAGTTGTATAAAATATTTTATCTTTCTAGGCAGCTCCTATCTGGTTGTTTGGCTAGAATGAACAGGCTGTTGTTGGGGTCTTTTTTGGTCTATTCTCACTAGTGTTCCAGTGTTATTGGCATCTTCTGTTATGTCATGTAATTTCTTGGGTCCCTAGGCAGTCTACTTTCTTCTCTCCAACTTTCAGAGGGCTATAGTGTTTGCTTTATATATAAATCAATTTAAATCAGTCAATGACTATAATTAGCAGAAAGACTATGGAAAAGTATGTCTATTTTTTTCCCAGGATAAGAAGTCACTGGCTTTTCTTTTATGATGCAACATTTTCTCCTTTTATATTTGTTTTTTATGGTTAGCATTTTGAATATATTTGCTTCATAATGTGTATCCAATAGATTTATTGCTGATTTGGGAGGAGAGTGGGAAGTTAGTCTGCTATTTGCTCTGCTGACTGCTGTTTATGGAGGGTAGGCTCCTTGTGTGTTTGTGTATTTGCCATAAACTCAATTTCAGCTGAACTTGTATCTATACTCCTTGTGGTCAGTTTTAAGGATGCAACCATTCAAAAAGGTTTTGGTCTTTGCTTTTTCAAATGACCCCCACATTTCAATGACCTATGTATGGTGTTCCAATAGCTAATGTTGATTTTTTTGTTGTTGTTAAAGCTCTTCTGACTATGCAGAGTATAAATGCACACTGCAAACTCATATGTGAACAATCCTATGATCATAATTCCCAAGAGGAATCAATTTTTCTATTCATAGGCTAGGACAGTGAGGATATTTTGGTCTTTTCTATGTTCCAATGTACCCTCTTCTGTATACTTTCACTAAGGGTCCCAGATAAAAAAAGATCCAATTCTACCTCACACTCTTGCAAGACAAAATTTCCCCATAATGGCCAAAGTACTGCCTATTATTCTCATGACTTGCAATCACTTTCCATCAATTTTCCTCTCTCAAAGCTCCCACTGTTTCAGATGCCCTGAGGTCATTTATTTATTTTAAAGAATGCATCTAGAATTCATAAGTATTTTTGTAAGAGTTTCACAATTACCTAAATTTCAATATTGTCAGTAGTAGAAGTATGATCTTATTTTTCTCATCTACAGATATTTTGTGAGATTCAAATTAGATAATATGTAAAGGTACCACTTACAGATCACACTGTAATTATTGAATATGTTTGGCTTTATCATTGTCATCATTACCATCATTTGACACAATACTATATTAGTTTTTTTTTTTAATTCTGTTTCACAAAGGAATCAACAGAGCTTTCTGGAATGGTAAAGTCAGAAAGGGGAAAAGTGAGTCAAAAATTGTTTAAAAATCCTATTCCATAGTACCATTTCTTCTGCACATTTTGTTTCAAAAGCATAATTTTCCTTTGGGGTATTTTTTATTGATATTGTAGAATTTTATTGTATATAAATTACACCTCAATAAAGTTGACACAAAGTTAAAATATAAAACTCTAAAACTAGTGCAATGATTTTCACATCCCATATATTCCCCAAAGAAATCAAGTGTTCTTTCTTTAATGATCATTCTCTTTTTCAAAATATTTTATTATTTGCTTCAATAGATTATAAACTTATTTTTGGATCTACCACTGAATCCAATATTATTAGTTACATAGAATGTACTCTCCAAGTACTTGATTTGTTGATGCAGTTACTTTGTGGAGAAATTCAGACTTGCGAAGCACTGTAGTATAATATTTAAAGCATTTCTTACTAGAGAAATGAGGAGTTCAAATCATTGCTTTGCAACTTGGCTGTGTGGGTTTGGGCCAATTTCTTGTTCTATGTATGCTTATGTTTTGTTCTTATGTAAAAGAGGGAAAAAACTAGTAATTTTTTCATAAGCTTATTGTAAGAATTAAAAGTGATAATGCTTGTAAATAATTGTCATAGAGAAAACAGTAAAGGCAAAAAGCACTGGACAGAATAAAATTTAACCTTTCAAGAGAGCTTATTCAGTGTCTAATTTTTGCATGTAAAGTGGACTTATTCCTCAATAAAAATATAATCACCATCCCCAAACAGGACTGCATAATTATCTAGACAATCTTTGATGCTGGAAACAATTGCTGATATACTTTCTTTCTATCATATCCTAACTTATTACCTATTTTTCTTCCTTTAATTTCTTTACTTGTTTGCACTTATCCTCTGTGATATTTATTATTACTTTTTAGATCTGGGATTTTAAGACAAGTCCTCAAGAAGCCATTTCTTTTATTTCTATTACTTTGTTTACAATTGAAGTGAATTGGTTGCTGACTTGTTTAATGGATAGACCACTTTCCAGGTGATTATTCTTTAAAAATGATAAGTAATTCATAAAAATAACTAAGTAGACCATTAAATACTGGCAAGCATTATTAATAAATTTTAGAGTGATAACAGACTAAAAAATAAATCAGAATTTTCTCACTATAAGGCATATAAGTAGTCATTCACTACAAGTCTCTCATTACTTGTTAAGGAAGCAGAGACCCAAAGGGATGGAATGACTTGCCTAAGGACATACAGAACTCCTAATTAAATCCATTTTAATCCAGTGGCTTTCTATCAAAACCAGTTGGTATCTATAAAAACATGATTACTTACTTTAGGAAATCTTTACTTCTAGAAAATTTTACTGAACATAGCATTTATTTAGCCTCAGAATTAGTAGAATACACTTATCAACTCACATTGAATCTCATAAAGAGTCAGATATGATATAATTTCCCCAATAGTGCCATGATTCCTCTGCTCTCGCCTTTCTCATTGATCAATATCAAAATATTCCTGCCTCTTCTTACATCAGGCTGCTTTATTCTTCATCTGACAAGATAAATGAGAATATTTGAGTTTATATCTGATTGAAGCTCATTTCTATTATTTGACCTATCTTGAAGTCTCTTTCTAAAGCAATCTTTAGAGCTCTCAGTTCCTTTGATTGGTTTGGTTCAGTGGTCAACAAACCATGGCCTGTGGGTAAAATCCAGCTCACCACTTATTTTTGTAAATAAAGTCTCATTGAAACACAGCCATGCCCATTTATTTATGAATTGTTCATGGTTGCATTCACAACAATGGCAGAGTTGTATATTTGTGATAGAGACATAAGACTCACAAAACAAAAAATATTTACCCTCTGGTCCTTTAGAGAAAAATTTTGTAGAGTTCCCTGGTCTAGATTAGTATCAACTTTTGTTTGTTTGTTTTTTTTCTTTTTTTTTTCCACTGAGGTTAATTTATTTTTATTTTTTATTGGAGTTCAATTTGCCAACTGATAGCATAACACCCAGTGCTCATCCCGCCAAGTGACTCCTCAGTGCCCATCACCCAGTCACCTCAACCCACTGCTCACCTTCCCTACCACTACCCCTTCTTCATTTCTCAGAGTTATGTGTTTCTCATGTTTTGTCACTCTCACTGATATTTCCACTCATTTTCTCTCCTTTCCCTTTATTCCCTTTCACTAATTTTTATATTACCCAAATGAAAGAGCCCATACAAATTTTGTCCTATTTCCGATTGACATATTTCACTCAGCATTAACACTCTCCAGGTCCATCCACGTTGAAGTAAATGGTGGGTATTTGTCATTTCTAATGGCTCAGTAATATTCCACTGTAAACATAAACCACATCTTCTTTATCCATTCATCTTTCAATTCTTCCAAAGATTGGCTATTGTGGATATTGCTGCTAGAAACATCGAGGTGCAGGTGTTCCAGAATTTCACTGCATCTGAATCTTTGGGGTAAATCCCCAGCAGTGCAATTGCTGGGTCATAGGGAAGATCTATTTTTAACTCTTTGAGGAATCTCCACGCAGTTTTCCAGAGTGGCTGAACCAGTTCACGTTCCCACCAACAGTGCAACAGGGTTCCCTTTCTCCACATCCTCTCCAACATTTGTTGTTTCCTGCCTTGTTAATTTTCCACATTCTCACTGGTGTGAGGTGGGATCTCATTGTGGTTTTGATTTGTATTTCCCTGGTTGACAGTGATGTGGAGCATTTTCTCATCTGCGTGTTGGCCATGTGTATTCTTCTTTGGTCAAATTTCTGTTCATGGGATTTGCCCATTTCATGATTGGACTGTCTGTTTCTTTGCTGTTGAGTTTCATAAGTTCTTTATAGATCTTGAATACTAGCCCGTTATCTGATAGGTCATTTGCAAATATCTTCTCCCATTCTGTAGATTGTCTTTTAGTTTTATTGACTGCTTCTTTTGCTGTGAAAAAAACTTCTTATCTTGATGAAGTCCTAATAGTTCATTTTTGCTTTTGTTTCTCTTGCCTTCATGGGTGGTTCTTCCAAGAAGTTGCTCAGGCCAAGTCATAAAAGAGTGTTGCCTGTGTTTTCCTCTAAGATTTTGATGGAATCTTGTCTCACATTTAGATCTTTCATCCATTTTGATTTGATCTAAGTGTACAGTGTAAGAGAATGGTCGAATTTCATTCTTTTGCATGAGGATGTCCAATTTTCCCAGCACCATTTATTGAAGAGGCTGTCTTTCTTCCAGTGGATAGTCTTTCCTCCTTTGTCGAATATTTGTTGACCATGAAGTTGAGGGTCCACTTCTGAATTGATCTATGTGTCTGTTTTTTGCCAGTACCAAACTGTCTTGATGACCACAATTTGTAGTACAACCTGAAATCTGGCATTGTGATGCCCCCAGCTGTGGTTTTCTTTTTTATTATTCCCCTGGCTACTCAGGGTCTTTTCTGATTCCACACAAATCTTAAGATGATTTGTTCCAATTCTCTGAAAAAGTAGACGTTATTTTGATAGGAATTGCATTAAATGTGTACATTGCCCTGGGTAATATCGACATTTTCACAATATTAATTCTTCCACTCCATGATATTGGAATATTTTTCCATCTCTTTGTGTCTTCCTCAATTTCTTTCAGAAGTGTTCTGTAGTTTTTAAGGTATAGATCCTTTCCCTCTTTTCTTAGGTTTAATCCTAGGTATCTTATGCTTTTGAGTGCAATTGTAAATGGGATTGACTCTTTAATTTCTCTTTCTTCAGTCTTATTGTTACTGTATGGAAATGCCACAGATATCTGGGCATTGACATTGTATCCTTCCACACTGCCAAATTGCTGTATGAGTTCTAGCAATCTTGGGGTGGAGGCTTTTGGGTTTTCTATGTAGAGTATCATGTCATCAGCGAAGAGGGAGAGTTTGACTTCTTCTAAGCCAATTCGAATGCCTTTAATGTCTTTTGTTGTCTGATTGCTGAGGCTAGGACTTCCAGTACTATGTTGAATAGCAGTGGTGAGAGTGGACATCCCTGTCTTGTTCCTGATCTTAGGGGAAAGGCTCCCAGTGCATCCCCATTGAGAATGATATTTGCTGTGGGCTTTTCGTAGATGGCTTTTAAGATGTGGAGGAATGTTCCCTCTATCCCTACATTCTGAAGACTTTTGATCAGGAATGGATGCTGTATTTTGTCAAATGCTTTCTCTGCATCTAATGAGAGGATCCTATGGTCCTTGTTTTTTCTCTTGCTGATATGATGAATCACATTGATTGTTTTACGAGTGTTGAACCAGACTTGAGTCCCAGGAATAAATCGTACTTGGTCATGGTGAATAATTTTCTTAATGTGCTGTTGGATCCTATTGGCTAGTATCTTGTTGAGAATTTTTGCATCCATGTTCATCAGGGTTATAAGTCTGTAATTCTCCTTTTTGGTGGGGTCTATGTCTGGTTTTGGAATTAAGGTGATGATGGCCTCATAGAACGATCTGGAAGTACTCCATCTCTTTCTATCTTTCCAAACAGCTTTAGTAGGATAGGTATGGTTTCTTCTTTAAACGTTTGATAGAATTCCCCTGGGAAGCCATCTGACCCTGGACTTTTGTGTCTTGGGAGGTTTTGGATAACTGCTTCAATTTCCTCCCTGATTATTGGCCTGTTCAGGTTTTCTATTTCTTCCTGTTCCAGTTTTGGTAGTTTGTGGCTTTCCAGAAATGCGTCCATTTCTTCCAGATTGCCTAATTTATTGGCGTATGGCTGTTCATAATAGGTTTTTAAAATCGTTTGTATTTCCTTGGTGTTGGTAGTGATCTCTCCTTTCTCATTCATGATTTTATTAATTTGAGTCTTCTCTCTCTTCTTTTTAATAAGGCTGGCTAATGGTTTATCTATCTTATTAATTCTGTCAAAGAACCAACTCCTGGTTCTGTTGATATCTTCCACAGTTCTTCTGGACTCGATTTCGGTGAGTTCTGCTCGAATCTTTATTAACTCTCTTCTTCTGCTGGGTGTAGGATGTATTTGCTGTTTTTTCTCTAGCTCCTTTAAGTGTAAGGTTAGCTTTTGTATTTGAGTTCTTCCCAGTTTTTGTTTTTTTTTTTTTTTTTTTAAATTTTTTTTTTTTTTTTTTTTTAATTTTTATTTATTTATGATAGTCACAGAGAGAGAGAGAGAGAGAGAGAGGCAGAGACACAGGCAGAGGGAGAAGCAGGCTCCATGCACCGGGAGCCTGATGTGGGATTCGATCCTGGGTCTCCAGGATCGCGCCCTGGGCCAAAGGCAGGCGCCAAACCGCTGCGCCACCCAGGGATCCCGAGTTCTTCCCAGTTTTTGAATGGATGCTTGTATTGCGATGTATTTCCCCCTTAGGACTGCTTTTGCTGCATCCCAAAGATTTTGAATGGTTGTATCTTCATTCTCATTAGTTTCCATGAATCTTTTTAATTCTTCCTTAATTTCCTGGTTGACTCTTTCATCTTTTAGAAGGATGGTCCTTAACCTCCACGTGTTTGAAGGCCTTCCAAACTTCTTGTGATTTAGTTCTAGTTTCAAGGCATTATGGTCTGAGAATATGCAGGGGATGATTGCAATCTTTTGGTATCAGTTCAGACCTGATTTGTGACCCCGTATGTGGTCTATTCTGGAGAAAGTTCCATGTGCACTTGACAAGAATGTGTATTCAGTTGAGTTTGGATGTAAAGTTCTGTAGATATCCGTGAAATCCATCTGGTCCAGTGTATCATTTAAAGCTCTCGTTTCTTTGGAGATGTTGTGTTTAGAAGACCTATCGAGTGTAGAAAGCGCTAGATTGAAGTCACCAAGTATAAGTGTATTATTATCTAAGTATGTCTTAACTTTGGTTATTAATTGATTGATATATTTGGCAGTTCCCACATTTGGGGCATATTTATTGAGGATTGTTAAGTCCTCTCGTTGGATAGATCCTTTAAGTATGATATAGTGTCCCTCTTCATCTCTCACTACAGTCTTCGGGGTAAATTTTAGTTTATCTGATATAAGGATGGCTACCCCTGCTTTCTTTTGAGGACCATTTGAATGGAAGATGGTTCTCCAACCTTTTATTTTCAGGATTTAGGTCCTTCTGTCTAAAATGAGTCTCTTGTAGACAGCAAATAGATGGGTCCTGCTTTTTTTATCCAGTCTGACACCCTGAGCCTTTTGATGGGGTCATTAAGCTCGTTCACATTCAGAGTTACTATTGAAAGATATGAGTTTAGTGTCATCATGATATCTATTCAGTCCTTGTTTTTGTGGATTGTTGCACTGAACTTCTTCTTAAAGGGGAATTTTAAGAGTTCCCCTTAAAATTTTTTGCAGAGCTGGTTTGGAGGTCACATATTCTTTCAGTTCCTGCCTGTCTTGGAAGCTCTGTGTCTCTCCTTCCATTTTGAATGAGAGCCTTTCTGGATAAAGTATTCTTGGTTGCATGTTCGTCTCATTTAGGACCCTGAATATCCTGTCAGCCCTTTCTGGCCTTCCAGGTCTCTGTGGAGAGGTCTGCTCTTACCCTAATACTCCTCCCCATAAAATGAGGGATTTCTTGTCTCTTGCTGCTTTAAGGATCTTCTCTTTATCTTTGGAATTTGCAAGCTTCACTATTAAATGTCGAGGTGTTGAACGGTTTTTATTCATTTTAAGGGGGGGGATATCTCTATTTCCTGTATCTGAATGCCTGTTTCCCTTCCCAGATTAGGAAAGATTTCAGCTATGATTTGTTCAAATACATATTCTGGCCCTCTGGCCCTTTCGGCACCCTCAAGCACCCCAATTACGTCGGTTTTTCTTCCTCAGGCTGTCGTTATTTCCCTTAATCTATCTGCATGGTCTTTTGTTTGTATCTTTTTTCCTCAGTTTCCCTCTTTGCCATCAACTTGTCTTCTATGTCACTCACCTGTTCTTCCACCTCGTTAACCCTGGTCGTTAGGACTTCTAGTTTGGATTCCATCTCATTCAGTTGATTTTTAATTTCTTCCCGATTGGATCTAAATTCTGCAGTCATGAAGTCTCTCGAGTCCTTTATGCTTTTTTCTAGAGTCACCAGTAGCTTTGTAATAGTGCTTCTGAATTGGCTTTCTGACATTGAATTGTAATCCAGATTTTGTAACTCTGTGGGAGAGAGGACTGTTTCTTTTTTTTTTTTTTTTTATTATTTATTTATTTATTTATGATAGTCACAGAGAGAGAGAGAGAGAGGCAGAGTCATAGGCAGAGGGAGAAGCAGGCTCCATGCACCGGGAGCCCGACGTGGGATTCGATCCCGGGTCTCCAGGATCGCGCCCTGGGCCAAAGGCAGGCGCCAAACCGCTGCGCCACCCAGGGATCCCGAGAGGACTGTTTCTGATTCTTTCTTTTGAGGTGAGCTTTTCCTTCTAGTCATTTTGCTCAGTGCAGAGTGGCCAAAAACAAGTTGTATTGGGAAAAGGAGAAAAAGAGAGGAGAGAAAGAAGGAAAGAAAAGAGAAAAAGAAAAAAGAAAAAGAGAAAGAAAAAGAAAGAAAGGAAAAAAAAAGGATGGGGGAAGCAAACAGAAATCAAAAAGAAAAAAAAAACACACGGGGGAGTATCTTCTGATTTTGTATACTTAAGTTCCTTGACTTCCCCTGGAACTTGTCCGTCTAGCTGGTCTACTGGGGGAGGGGCCTGTTGTGCTGATTTTCAGGTGTTAGCACTTGGGGGAGCTGCTCAACCCCTTGCCTGGTGCAGGGCTCAGTGGGGGTTGTTCACCCAGTGAGGCCCCAGGAGGAACCGCAGTGGAGGGGCTAGCTCTGGAGCCCTGGAGTCAGCTCCCGCAGTAACTCCGGAGCTCTCAGTCTGTAGGGCCTGGAGGCTCCAGGGCGGGTCGCTGATCTGCTCAGCTCGGGGCAGGAGCGTCCTCGCTGTCCTGGGCCCTCCTGGCCTCTGCCTGTCCCGGGGGAGGCTGGATCCTGGGCTGTGTCCCGGTGCCTCGTGCTCCGGTGCCTGCGCTGTTGGATTCGTGCTCCAGCCCCGCAGCCCCCTCTGTGGAGCCGCCCCGAGCCCCCCGAGCTGCCCCCGCCCCGCAGCCCCCTCCGTGGAGCCGCCCCCGAGCCCCCCGAGCTGCTCCCCCCCGCAGCCCCCTCCGCGGAGCCGCCCCCGAGCCCCCCGAGCTGCTCCCGCCCCGCAGCCCCCTCCGCGGAGCCGCCCCCGAGCCCCCCGAGCTGCCCCCGCCCCGCAGCCCCCTCCGCGGAGCCGCCCCCGAGCCCCCCGAGCCGCTCCGGGTCCCGCCGTGCGCCCTGCAGCCCTTAGGGAGCTCGGCGCATCTCCCGGGGGGGCAGGTGTCTGTTAGTGTCCCCGGGAGCCCGAGGGCATCCCCGCCCTCCTGGGTCCTGCTCCACCTCCCCGCGAGCCCCTTTCCGCCCGGGAAGGTTGGTGCAGCTCCTGCGTCTCCGGGACGGGGCTCTCCTGTCCTGGGGACACTCGCCCCGGCCTCAGCCTGGCTCCTCGCGGGCCCCTCCCCCTGGAGGCCTTTTGATTCTTTATTTCTTTTTCCCTGTCTTCCTACCTTGATAGAAGCGCGAACTCTTCTCACTGTAGCGTTCCAGATGGTCTCTCTTTAAATCTCAGGCCGAATTCGTAGATTTTCAGGACGAGTTGAAGGTTATCTAGGTAATTTGGTGGGGATAGGTGATTTGGGGACCCTACTCTTCCGCCTTCTTGCCCCTCCTCCTTCCTAAGTTTTCTTTTAGGAATTTAATGGTTTCAGGTAATCTATTTTAAATTAATTTAAGAATTAATTTAAAAATATACATAAAAAGAATGTTGTAGCATAGGGGTCTAGTTTCATTCTTTTACATAAGAATACCCAATTAGCACAGCATATGTATAAGAGACTTTTTTTCATTGAATATTCTTGGTTCTTATTTCAAATAGTAGTTGAATGTATATGCTTGGCTTTCTTTCTTTTTTTTCCAAGTGCTTTTTTTTAAAATAAATTTATTTTTTATTGGTATTCAATTTGCCAACATATAGAATAACACCCAGTGCTCATCCCATCAAGTGCCCCCCTCAGTGCCCGTCACCTAGTTACCGCCACCCCCTGCCCACCTCCCTTTCCACCACCCCTAGTATACAATGGAATATTCCTCAGCCATTAGAAACGACAAATACCCACCATTTGCTTCGACATGGATGGAACTGGAGGGTATTATGCTGAGTGAAACAAGTGAATCGGGGAAGGATAAACATCATATGATCTCATTCATTTGGGGAATATAAAAAATAGTGAAAGGGAATAAAGGGGAAAGGAGAAAAATGAATGGGAAATATCAGAAAGGGAGACAGAACATGAAAGACTCCTAACTCTGTCTTTATTTCTGAGGTCTGAGTTCTGGTCCATTGTTTTATTTATCTGTTTCTATGCCAGTACTATCCTGTTGCAATTACTATAGCTTCATAAATAGCTTGAAATCAGGAAGATTGATGCCTCCTGCTTTCTTTCCCAAGATTTAACTATTCAGGCTCTTCAGGTTCCATATAAATCTTAGGAGTGTTTTTTCTACTCTGTAAAAAAAAATGCTATTGGAATCTTAATAGATGTTTCATCAAATTTACAGTTAGCATTCAATACTATGGAAATTTCAACAATACTAATTCTTTTAATCCATGAATACAGAATAACTTTCCATTTATTTGTCCTTTTTTCCCCAGAAATGTCTTATAGTTTCTGAAGTAGTGATTTTTCACCTGTTTGGTAAAATTAATTCCCAAGCATTTTATGGTATTTTTGATGCTATTGTAGAATGGGCTTGATTTTGTTATTTCTTTTTCAGAAAATATGTTGTCAGTGTACAGAAATGATACTAAATTTTCTATATTTCATATCCTATAACTAAAATGAATTTGTTCATTAGTTATGTTTTGTTTTGGGTTTTTTTTAGGAACAGGCAGTGATGCAAACTTGGCCTATGGGTTATAATTTTTCAACTCCCTCAGCATAATACCCTCCAGTTCCATCCACGTTGAAGCAAATGGTGGGTATTTGTCATTTCTAATAGCTGAGTAACATTCCATTGTATACATAAACCACATCTTCTTTATCCATTCATCTTTCGTTGGACACCGAGGCTCCTTCCACAGTTTGGCTATCGTGGCCATTGCTGCTATAAACATCGGGGTTATTCTGTATGTTAGTAAATTGAACACCAATAAAAAATAAATTTAAAAAAATAAAAATAAATAAAAAAATAAAAAATATATAATTTTTCAACTCTCAATCTAGAATAACATTTATAAGCTTTTTTCTTTTGTTCAACAGTTCATCACGGTCCCATACCACTTTTGTCTGGTTAGAATCCAATATGATTAAAGAATAGAATAGTTTCACAAAGATATTTATTTATTCATTTGTCCATTCAATACATTTTTAGTGTTACATGATAGAGTTTGGAATAAGTAAGATATAAACCATTTTGAATGGGAAAGAATCATGAATGCTTATGAGAATACCACCCTTGCATAAAGCCTCTTGCTTGTTCTGGAAAAAAAAAATTTATACATATGGCTCAACTCTCCCATTCCATAAATAAAGGCATCTGCAATAATTGTGGAAGACTTCTCACTCTTCCCAAACCAGCATATCTAAGTAGGCTCACATTTCCACATTTCCTGATTTAAATGATACTTATTTTCTGCCCATCCACCATGTTATATTGTCTAATATACAGGAGATATTCAAACACTGATCTTTTTTTACAAAAAAAAAAACTCTCATCACCCGGAAGTCCCCGTGGCCCAGCGGTTTGGCGCAGCCTTCCGCCGTGGTGTGATCCTGGAGACTAGGGATCCAGTCCCGTGTCGGCCTCGCTGCGTGGAACCTGCTTCTCTCCCTCTCCCTCTGTGTTTCTGCCTCTCTCTCTCTCTCTCTCTCTCTCTCTCTCTCTCATGAATAAATAAATAAAATAATAAATAAATAAAAACTCTCATCACCAAGTAACTCTTCTGATATTTTTTTCTCTTGGGAAAATTAACATGACTCACAGACCTGGTTCCCAGGAGGAATCAATAAAAGGCTAGTTATTAGAGATCTGAGAAACATCAATGGGTCACTAACACCTACTACTACTAATTAACTGTATTCTCATTGGGAAGAAACATATATTTTGTCTTGGATGTGACTATACTACAAAGTAGAAATGAAAATTTTTGAGTTTCTACAAACGCTGCTGCACACCTTAGAACAGAACAGGTGGGTAAAAAAAAATGCTCCTAATGTTGAGCAATACCACAATAAACTCTCTCTTCTTATACTCTCATTCTACTTTCTGTTTCTTTTCCACTTGTATACTTCCCTTCTGTCACTAGTTATTCCATACTTTTTGAACACTATTCTTACTATTGTAATTGCAAAATTAAATTATTATCTAAGAAAGAGATTTCTGAAAGAATTAACAATTTTGCTGTCCCTTTGGTGGATTAATATCGCAAGGATCTTGCATCCATCACCACTCCCTTCACCATCTTATGTGATATTCCATGTTTCCTATTGTGAGGATCAAATATGTTAAATATGTCTTGCCCACCCAATTCCCACTCATGCTTCTAACAGACCACATAAATGGAAATGATTCTTTGCCCTCATCCAGGGAATGCTGGAGTGAGTCAGTTCCCTCCACTTGGCATATCTGACAAAGCTTTTGATGATATTAGCCAATGACTGAGTCAAGAAGTAGAGGGATAATGATAAGAATGAATATGACTTAATAGAATTAATGTCCATCAGTTGTGAAAAGGACCTCTATTAGAAGCAAGTTAAGATGATTAAGAGGAGAAATTTTAAAAAATCATGAATATGATACAATGACAGGACATTGGCAAAATGAGTTTTGGACAGCTTTGCTTCCTTGTGTTTTCAGTTTTAGTTTGGTTATAAGTGATCTTGCCCCTGAAGGAGATAGAATTTTCAATCACTAAATTTGAAAGACCTAAGTTCTATCTGATTTTCTGCATTACCTACTTAAAAAGGTTCCTATGTTCTGAATGTTAAAGTCAAAATATCCAGCAAGGATAGCAACTATCTCTTTTGAGAATTTAGCTCCAAAGAATTTCTGATGCTTTAACATTTTCAAAGAACAAAAAACAACTAAAATTTTTTAACTTATTTGAATTCACCTTCATTTCATATATACATATATTTTATTTGTGTAGCTAAAATATTTTATTTAAACTCAATTAGCCACTATGTAGTACATAATTAGTTTCAGATGATAGTTTCAATAATTCATCAGTTGCATATAATAGCCAGTGCTCATCACACCACATGCTCTCCTTAGTGCCTATCACCCAGTTACCCTCATCCCTCCACCCAGCTCCCTGTTCAGCAACCCTCAGTTTGTTTCTCAGAGTTAATGAGAACTGGGTGTTATTCTGTATGTTGGCAAATTGAACACCAATAAAAAATAAATTTATTATTAAAAAAAACAATCTCTCATGATTTATCTCCCTCTCTGATTTCTTCCCACTTTTCCCTCCCTTCCCTTATGGTCCTCTGCAGTATTTCTTATATTCCACATGTGAATGAAACCATATGATATTTTTACTTTTTATTTTTATTTTTAATAAATTTATTTTTTATTGGTGTTCAATTTGTCAACATACAGAATAACACCCAGTGCTCATCCCGTCAAGTGCCCTTTCAGTCACGCCCACCCCCCCCGCCCACCTCCCCTTCAACCACTCCTAGTTCGTTTCCCACAGTTAGGAGTCTTTCATGATCTGTCTCCCTTTCTGATATTTCCCACTTATTTTTTCTTCCTTTCCCCTTTATTCCCTTTCACTATTATTTATATTCTCCAAATGAATGAGACCATATAATGTTTGTCCTTCTCCGATTGACTTACTTCACTCAGCATAATACCCTCACGTTCCATCCACGTCGAACCAAATGGTGGGTATTTGTCATTTCTAATGGCTAATATTCCATTGTATACATAAATCACATCTTCTTTATCCATTCATCTGTTGACGGACACCGAGGCTCCTTCCACAGTTTGGCTATTGTCGACATCGCTGCTATAAACATCGGGTTGCAGATGTCCTGGCATTTCATTGCATCTGTATCTTTGGGATAAATGCCCAGCAGTGCAATTGCTGGGTCATAAGGCAAATCTATTTTTAACTCTTTGAGGAACCTCCACACAGTTCTCCAGAGTGGCTGCACCAGTTCACGTTCCCACCAACAGTGCAAGAGGGTTCCCTTTTCTCCACATCCTCTCCAACATTTGTGGTTTCCTGCCTTGTTAATTTCCCCCTTCTCACTGGTGTGAGGTGGGATCTCATTGTGGTTTTGATTTGTATTTCCCTGATGGCAAGTGATGCAGAGCATTTTATCATGTGCTTGTTGGCCATGTCTATGTCTTCCTCTGTGAGATTTCTGTTCATGTCTTTTGCCCATTTCATGATTGGATTGTTTGTTTCTTTGGTGTTGAGTTTAATAAGTTCTTTATAGATCTTGGAAACTAGCCCTTTATCTGATACGTAAGTTGCAAATATCTTCTCCCATTGTGTAGGTTGTCTTTTAGTTTTGTTGACTGTATCTTTTGTTGTACAAAAGCTTCTTATCTTGATGAAGTCCCAATAGTTCATTTTTGCTTTGTTTCTTTTGCCTTCGTGCATGTATCTTGCAAGAAGTTACTGTGGCCGAGTTCAAAAAGGATGTTGCCTATGTTCTCCTCTAGGATTTTGATGGAATCTTGTCTCACATTTAGATCTTTCATCCATTTTGAGTTTATCTTTGTGTATGGTGAAAGAGAGTGGTCTAGTTTCATTCTTCTGCATGTGGATGTCCAATTTTCCCAGCACCATTTATTGAAGAGACTGTCTTTCTTCCAGTGGATAGTCTTTCCTCCTTTGTCGAATATTAGTTGACCATAAAGTTCAGGGTCCACTTATGGGTTCTCTATTCTGTTCCATTGATCTTTGTGTCTGTTTTTGTGCCAGTACCACACTGTCTTGATGACCACAGCTTTGTAGTACAACCTGAAATCTGGCATTGTGATGCCCCCAGATATGGTTTTCTTTTTTAAAATTCTCCTGGCTATTTGGGGTCTTTCTGATTCCACACAAATCCTAAAATAATTTTTTCCAACTCTCTGAAGAAAGTCCATGGTATTTTGATAGGGATTGCATTAAATGTGCAAATTGCCCTGGGTAACATTGACATTTTCACAATATTAATTCTGCCAATCCATGAGCATGGAATATTTTTCCATCTCTTTGTGTCTTCCTCAATTTCTTTCAGAAGTGTTCTATAGTTTTGAGGGTATAGATCCTTTACCTCTTTGGTTAGGTTTATTCCTAGGTATCTTATGCTTTTGGGCGCAATTGTAAGTGCGATTGACTCCTTAATTTCTCTTTCTTCAGTCTCATTGTTAGTGTATAGAAATGATACTGATTTCTCTGGGCATTGATTTTGTATCCTGTTGCACTGCCAAATTGCTGTATGAGTTCTAGCAATCTTGGGGTGGAGGCTTTTGGGTTTTCTACGTACAGTATCATGTCATCGGTGAAGTGGGAGAGTTTGACTTCTTCTTTGCCAATTTGAATGCCTTTAATGTCTTTTTGTTGTCTGATTGCTGAGGCTAGGAACTTCTAGTACTATGTTGAACAGCAGTGGTGAGAGTGGACATCCCTGTCTTGTTCCTGACCTTAGGGGAAAGGCCCGCAGTGCTTCCCCATTGAGAATTATATTGGCTGTGGCTTTTTCGTAGATGGCTTTTAAGATGTTAAAGAATGTCCCCTCTATCCCTACACTCTGAAGAGTTTTGATCAGCAATGGATGCTGTATTTTGTCAAATGCTTTCTCTGCCTCTAATGAGAGGATCATATGGTTCTTGGTTTTTCTCTTGCTGATATGATGAATCACATTGATTGTTTTACGAGTGTTGAAGCAGCCTTGCATCCCAGGGATAAATCCCACTTGGTCATGGTGAATAATTTTCTTAATGTACTATTGTATACTATTGGCTAGTATCTTGTTGAGAATTTTTGCATCCATGTTCATCAGGGATATTGGTCTATAGTTCTCTTTTGTGGTGGGGTCTTTGTCTGGTTTTGGGATTAAGGTGATGCTGACCTCGTAGAATGAGTTTGGAAGTACTCCACCTCTTTTCTATCTTTCCAAACAGCTTTAGTAGAATAGGTATGGTTTCTTCTTTAAACGTTTGATAGAATTTCCCAGGGAAGCCATCTGGCCCTGTACTTTTGTGTCTTGGGAGATTTTTGATGACTGCTTCAATTTCCTCCCTGGTTATTGGCCTGTTCAGATTCTCTATTTCTTCTTGTTGCATTTTGGTAGTTTGTGGTTTTCCAGAAATGTGTCCATTTCTTCTAGATTGCCTGATTTTTTGGAGTGTAGCTATTCATAGAAACCATATGATAATTGTCTTTATCGATTGACTTATTTCATCCAGCATAATACTCTCCAGTTCCAACCATGTCGATGTAAATGGTGGGTATTCATCTTTTCTGATGGCTGAGTCACATTCCATTGTCATATATATATGTGTTTTATATAATATATATATTACTATGTTCACAAGTATGACTACAATGTGTTACCATCTAACACTCTTATAATACCATCAACTATATTCTCTATGCTGTACATTCCATCCCCATGACTTATTCATTTCACAATTGGAAGCCTATACCTCCCGCTCCCTTCATTCCTCTTTGTCCAACCCTCTGCCACCCTTGTCTCTGGCAACCACCAGTTTCCTCTCTGTATTTATGATCTATTTCCACCTTTTCATAATTTTTATTACAAACACATGGCCAACTTAGAAAAATAAAAATATACATGATCAATCTTTCCAATATTAAAATTACCTCAAATGTCATTATCCAGTGATCTTGAGATGTTGATGTATATATTTACATATTTTTGTAGTGTATACTTATAAAGAGCATATCATATAATACATAATTGTAAAAAATTTTTGTTGCTTTACAATATAGTGAACATGTCAACAAATTTAAATTTGCACCATTTATAATAGCACACTCACTCAAATATTAATCTTATCAAATTCCCCTTTATGCACGTCTTCTCATATCTTCTTTTAAATGTGTTTTTAATTTTTCACTTTAGATTAAATAATGAATGAATCCCAACATGTACTTTATGCATATGTATATACATCTCCAACTTTTCTACTTATCCATAGTGATAATAGATACTCCCTTTGAAAAAATTATTATAACAATTTTACTCACCTTCAAATAGCATTTTAGCTGAACTAAACTTTAACTAAACTTTAACCTTTAACTTTAATGACTCTTTGGGATCCTGTAGTTTTTACATGCTCTTAGTGTACATTGACTAAATATTTTATCTCAGTGAAGACTCCATGATCTCTCACTTCTGTGCTTGAATTGCATTACACATTACTCATTACACATTACTCAATGAGTTCTTACTCATTACACATTAATGATTAAGAACTCATTAATCCTAGAATAGACCTCTCAAGAGTACAAAATCTCTCAATCCTACCAAAGTACTGAGAAGCCCTTTTTCTGTGTTTTCTGACACTGTCTTTGGGGTCAGGAGGGTCACTTGATTTAAAGTGTATTTCTCCAAGTGATTCATTGCAGTCACAAGTATTGTGAACTATCAGAATACTAAGCCTTTTCATTTTGTGTAAGCATTCCTCTTAGATTCAACACTCTTTCACTCATTGTCTGGTGACTATTCTCTATGAGTGATTAATGCCTGAGATCTCACAAGTGTAAGTAAAAGAATAATCAGAGAGTACATTCTATTAGAATATATGTATACAACTGTGATTAACTTTGAATATTCAAAGTATGGCTGACTATTCATGATACAAAAGCTATTTTCTTGAATATATATGAAAAAGACTAAATAAGCACAATGAGCATGGTAAAGAGGCTCGCTACCAGAAGGTATTTTTTTTTTGCTCTTAATTCCTCCATATTTCTAAATAATATTGTTTCCTTCTCTCTCCAGTCTAACTTTTGATTATCTCATTTCTCCTACTCATTTATCTTCCTTTCACCTGCCCTCTCTGTATGTTTTCCAATAGTACATTTTGGCATTTGCAGCATAGTTCCTACAAAAGCATTGATAGGCAAACAACATATCAATGTTCAGTTCCCATAGTTCTCAGTTCTTCCTTACTTTCTACCCTCAGAATACTTCAGCATCTTCTCTACTGATTGAGCCAATGGATGCAGCAAATGACTCTGTGGTATCTGAATTTGTATTGATTGGACTTTCAAATTCATGGGACATGCACCTTTTTCTCTTTTTATTCTTCTCTGTGTTCTATGTGGGAATTATCTTAGGAAACCTCTTCATTGTGTTCACGGTAATTATTGACTGTCATTTACACACCCCCATGTACTTCTTACTGGCCAATCTCTCCCTACTTGATCTAGGTTTATCATCTACTACAGTCCCCAAAATGATCTCTGATCTTTTCACTGACCACAACATCATTTCCTTTCCAAAATGCATGATACAGATATTTTTTATTCATGTCATGGGTGGAGTTGAGATGGTGCTGCTCATAGCCATGGCATATGACCGGTACACTGCAATCTGTAAGCCTCTCCACTACCTGACCATCATGAGCTCTAAAATGTGTGTCTCCTTTGTAGCGGCTGCCTGGATAGTGGGGATAGTTCATGCTGTATCTCAGTTTGTTTTTGTCATAAACTTGCCCTTTTGTGGCCCTAATGAAGTAGATAGTTTTTACTGTGATTTTCCTCGGGTCATGAAACTTGCTTGTGTAGACACTTATAAGCTAGAGTTTGTAATCATTGCTAACAGTGGGTTTATATCCATGGCTACCTTCTTCTCTTTAATTATATCCTATATCTTCATTTTGGTCACTGTCTGGAAACGTTCTTCAGGGGATTTATCCAAAGCATTTGTCACACTGTCAGCTCACATCACTGTAGTGATTTTGTTTTTTATGCCATGCATGTTTCTCTATGTGTGGCCTTTCCCTACAACATCACTGGATAAGTATTTATTCATTGTGGACTTCGCTATCACACCCCTCTTGAATCCTGCCATCTATACATTAAGAAACAAAGACATGAGAGTGGCCATGAGAAGACTGGCCAAAAGGATTGTGGGTCTTCATGGGATCTCATAATGAATGGAGCAGATCTACATACAACATGCTGCAGGTTCACCAGGAACACCGCAATTCACGTGACTGTCATTGTTACTATGGTAAGAACTATTATTTGGAGAAATAGTTCAACAAAGGTCCACCTGTAGAAACTGATTATTGAATCAAGGGTGATTTTATTTTGCTAACCACAGAGAATAAACTGACTTCACCTACTTCCATCATGAGGAATGATGAGAATAGAAAACTGAGCTGATTTTTAGGAGTTAATTTAACATTCAAATACCATTTTCTGGGTGACATTTTCTGGGACCTGCTAATTGTATTTATTCTCAATTATAAATTAATACCTCAAAAATGATAAATATATCTCATAGTAAATTTAGAGATTTAATAGATAAAATGTGACTTGAGTAAATTAAAATCAATGAATTCTGTGTTGTAATTCCTATTTTAATTTTAGTTTAACTTAAAATAAGAACAAAATCAATTATGTGTTATTTATGTTAAACCCCAAACACAAACCTGACTTTGTCAGTTTAGGATGCTGTTTAGTTTTGTGTTTAGATTTGAGTGATTTTAAGAAGGGAGAGAATTTTCTTAACATTATCAATACTTTAGATAAATACAAACCAGAGCTTTTTAATAGTTTTTTCTACCTCTCTATTATCCTAAAAATGCAGTCTTTCCATATTCAATCAAATCACCTGGTTTATTTTTTAAATGCATAGAAATAATGGCTGTTCCAAAGGAGACTAATCACCCAAGATGTGTATTTAAAGGCCCTGAATTCTTTGAATATCGTTTCTTGGTCAGATAAAGCAACTCCCCAAGAGTTTATATATCCGAGTTTGATAGCTTTGGATAAATGTCAAGCCAAAAATGGTAAGGCATATTCAGTTTAACTGAGTGTTTTTACATTTGGAATAAACACCTTATTAAAATTACACATAACTTTTTCATGTATCTGTTTCTACTGCTCTCTAAATAAAATCTGCTCAATTAAGGAAACTAATGCCTATATTTTTTGTCCAGTGTTTCTCCAGGAACATCCAATAACATCCCTGTGTCCTCCACATACATTAATTATTAATACTTCGTTTAACGTTTTGGTATTCATCTGGATGGGAAGTTCTTTACTTGATCATTGTTAACCATTCCCACTTTCAAATATTTCACTGGGCTTCTGAGACACTACAGTCTCCTGTTTTTCCTCCTACTTTTTGTGAATTCCTTCCCAGTATCAGTTTGCTTGGGTTCTCTCATCCACTCTATCACCAAACTCAGTGTTCCTCAAATTGCATATTTGGCTTTTTCTCACTCCATATTCTATCCCTAGGTAGCATCCATTCCCCTGGCTTTAATTACCAACTCAGCTAGAGGCTTCAAGGAGTATTATTTCTTGCTTCAAGGGCATCTCCCACTCACCAAATCTGAACCTAAAATCATCTCATCCTCAAACTTGCTGCTTTTTCAGGTCCCTCGTCAAAATAAGTGGCACCAATATTAACTTGGTTCCTCAATGCAAAATCTAGGAGTAATACTGGACTCCTCCCTTCCCAAACCCCTACTATTCAATAAATCTGCAAATGCTAAACATCTAAACATTTCTTAAATATGTCCCCTTGTTTTCTTCCAAATGTCACCGGTCTTGTCTAAGACTTCACACATCATTTTTCAAATAGAATATTAAGTTACCTATGTGTCTTCACACTTTAAATCTTGTTTGCTTTCATTCTTATCTAAATTAAGAATGAGAGATTTTTTTGACAGAGAGAACATAGGTATGCATATGCATGTGCAGGTAGAAGGGTGGAGAGAGACAAAGAGAGAGAGAGGGAGAGAGAAAGAGAGAGAATATCAAGCAGGCTCCATGCTTAGCTCAGAGTCCATCATATGGTCTGATCTCACAACCCTGAGATCATAACATGAGCTGAAATCAAGAGTCTGACATTTAACAGAGTGAGCCCCCCAGGTGCTCCAGATTTTTTTAAAATATAAAATCTAAGCATATGATTCTTCTCCTTAAGACCCTTCACACACTTACCACTACTCTTAAAATAAAATACAAACTCTTAAGTGTTCTGTAGTTTTTAGAGTACAGATCCTTTTTCAAGATTTATCAGGCTATCTAAGACCTAGCCCCCATCCTCCTCTCCAGCCTCAGAGGACAATATGCCCTTGCTTGCAATTCCAGAGGCAGTTTGGTTTTCTTTTGCTTGCTTGAAAAATTCACTCTTTCTCATCTTGAGGCTTTGCACCAGCTGATTATTCTGTTTGAAACATTTGTCCTTTATGCTTTGCCTATTAACATCTATTCATTCTTCAAATCTCAGTTTCAACATCATTTTATGAAGAAATACTTCCAAGAACCTGGGTCCAAGAGAGCTCCTTCCATTGTATATTATAGCACTGCCTAGTACCATTTCTGTAACATTGGCCATACTCATAATTTCTTATTTGTTGTAGGTCTTCCTCATTACATTTTAAATTCCATGTGAAGAGGGGCTGTGTTGATCATGTTTACTGCTATAACATCAGTACAGCAGAATAGAAAATTTTTGATGAATTAATTATCATTAAATAAATGAATAAAACCAACAAAGAGCTTAAAAATAGCAGTGTTGAATAATATATTGATTAGTGTCTGGACTTGTTTTCTTAACTTTTATTTTATATACATATTTTTAAGATTTATTCATTTATTTTAGAATGACTGAAAGAATAAATAAGGGGGAGGGGCAGAGAAAGCAGAAGAGATTCCTCAAGCAGACTCCCTGCTGAGCATGAAGCCCAACATGGGGCTCAATCTCAGGACCTATGGGATCATGACCTGAGCCAAAATCAGAAGTCTGTCACTTTTTTTTAATAGTAAATTTATTTTTTATTGGTGTTCAATTTGCCAACATACAGAATAACAGCCAGTGCTCATTCCGTCAAGTGCCCCCCTCAGTGCCCGTCACCCATTCACCCTCACCCCCTGCCCTCTTCCCCTTCCACCACCCCTAGTTCATTTCCCCGAGTTAGGAGTCTTCCATGTTCTGTCTCCCTTTCTGATATTTCCCACCCATTTCTTCTCCCTTCCCTTCTATTCCCTTTCACTACTATTTATATTCCCCCAAATGAATGAGACCATATAATGTTTGTCCTTCTCCGATTGACTTATTTCACTCAGCATAATACCCTCCAGTTCCATCCACATTGAAGCAAATGGTGGGTATTTGTCATTTCTAATGGCTGAGGAATATTCCATTGTAGTCACTTAACTGACTGAGCCACCGAGGTAGCCCCCTTAACTTTTATTTTAGATAATCATAGATTCACATCAGGCAGTAAGAAATAACACAGGGATCCTGTGTACCCTTTACTCATCTTCCCCCATCTACCCATCTACCCAACTTTTACTGGGGAAACCATAATAGTTCAATATTACAACCAGGATATTGATGTTAATATAGTCAAAATGCAGAATATTTCTATCACCACAAGCTTCCCTCCTGCTGTCTTTTTGTACCCACACCCACTTTGTCCTGCCCCTCCCCTTCCTGATCCCTGGGAACTGCTAACCTGTTCCTCTTTTTTAGCATCTTGTCATTTCAAGAATGCTATATATATGGAATCATAGAGTAACTTTTGGAGATTGGCTTTTTTTCTCTCAGCATAATTCCCTTGGAGATTCTTTCTACCTGTTGAAGGACAACTAAGTTGTTTCTCAGTTTGGGCCTATCATGAAAAAAGTGGCTATAAACATTTGAGCACATGTTTTTGCATGAACATGTGTTTTCATTTCTCTGTAATAAATACCTAGGAGTAAAATTACTGGATCATATTTGCAGGTTCTGTTTTTTTAAGAAACTACCAGATTGTTTCCCAGAATGGCTGTAGCATTTTACCCTCCTACCAGCTTTCTAGGACTGACCCAATTTCACTGTATTTTCACCAGCACATGGTTTTGTCATTATTTAAATAAAAAATTAGCTATTCTGATAGATGTAAAGATATCTCTGATTGTGGCTTTACTTTCCATTTCACTTATAGCTAACAATGTTGAACATCTTTTTCTGTGCTTATTTGTTATCTGTGCATCTTCAGGGAAAAAAATGTCTCCTCGTGCCTTTTGTCCAATTTCTAATTGGATTGTTTGAAATGCTGTGTTTGGGGAATTCTTTATATATTCTGAATACTAGTCCTTTGTCAGATACCTGCTTTGTAAAACATTCTCCCTCTCTGTAATTTGTCTCTTCGTCTTCTAAACAAGGTTTTTCCTAAAGTTTTTAATTTTGATTAAGTCCAATTCCTCATCTCAGTGTTGATATCTACTATTTTTCCATTTAGTTTGAACTCTTTCCAGTTCTTACTATGACAAATGATTTGTTTTCTTGCAATTAGGATGCCTGAATATAATGTTAGGAGATTCTGAATCTTATTTAAATCTTCTGTTTTAACTGGCTTTTTAAAAATATTTTTTTTATTCATGAGAGACACACAGAGAGAGGCAGAGACACAGGCAGAGAGAGAAGCAGACTCCATGCAGGGAGCCCGATGTGGGACTTGATTCCGGATTCTGGGATCATGCCCTGAGCCAAAGGCAGATGCTCAACCGCTGAGCCACCCAGGCACCACTTAACTGGCTTTTTGTGAGACCTCTCTAGCAGGAGAAAGAGGAGCACAGCCTACTAGTGAAGGTAGAATCCAGGGGTGCACTTGTTACAGCTAGGTAGGAGTGGGAGTTCCAGGCCCCCACTGACCCTGCCATGGGGGTGGCCTCACTACCACTGGGCAATAGTGGAAGTCTCAGTTCTCTATCAGAACATTCTCAGACACAAAACAGCAGGGAGGGGAGGAGCACCTCAATACGCTGGATAGGAATGGAAGTCCAGGCTCTCATATGGTCTCCAATAATACCATGGAGGCAGTTAGGGGCCTTCTTGCAAGTTGACAGGGATAAAAGTCCCAGCTTCCTGCCAAGCCTTCTCTGATACAAGCCTGCTTAGGGGAAGAGAGAGGCTGCCTTATTACAGCCCCTGTGAGGGCAGCAGCCTAGATGCCCACTGGGTCTTTGCTGGTGTAGGTAAAAGTGGGGCCATAGCTTGTTCTGTGCTATTTGGCTGGAGTAGAGCAGTTATTGTCTAAATCTTTCCCATCTTTCTAGGTTGCCCTTCTCCTGGACCCTGGCTTAGTGAGTACAGGCTTTTATTGGGACTTTTAAAAAACTCTGTCCAAAACATTATATGGCCTCATTCATTTGGTGAATATAAAAATTAATGAAAGGGAATAAAGGGAAAGGAGAGAGAATGAGTGAAAATATCAGTCAGGGTGACAAAACATGAAAGACACCTATCTCTGGGAAAGGAACAAGGGGTAGCAGAAATGGAGGTGGACGGGGGGTTGGGGTGACTGGGTAATGGGCACTGAGGGGGACACTTGGCAGGATGAGCACTGGGTGTTATGCTATATGTTGGCAAATTGAACTCCAATAATAAATAAATAAATAAATAAATAAATAAATAAATAAACTATGTCCGACAGCATTTCCTGGTTATCTCCTTCAGCAACAAGGGAGGGTGTGGTGGGGGAGGGGAGGGCTTGCCTTGGAGAGCAGAAACAGCTGCTTTCCAGCTATTCACTGTAGTCCATTGTCTCTTGTTCATTAGGCCTTTAACTGGTGGTCTACTTTTGGCACTTCCTCCTGGGAGCTGGGGGACCGTGTCTGCTCACTGTCACCATCATTCTCTGTGCCGGCAGCCCGCAGCGCTTGCATCTAGTACTCCAGCACATAGCTGTCTGTGTATGAAGCACTCCAGCTGCTCCAACTCCTGGAAGGCTGGAGCTGATACTACAGAGGAATTCCTCATCCATCCAGGTTAATGACCTAGGTCAAGCTCCAGGTTCCTGTTTTAGCTGCTGGATGCCCCAGAGAGCCACTTTCTGCCCCCAAGGTCCCTCCCTGCTGTCCTGTGGGCTTCCTTTTTACAAATGATTAGTCAAAGGATTAAAGTACCTGATCTTTTCTTTGTCTTTTCTCAATTAACTTTCTAACTTCAGCCAGTTTAAATCTTGAGCCAATTTCAGCTGGGACAGTCTATAAATCAGTGGTCTCAGTCCTCTCTGATACTTCTAGGACTCATAAACTCTACATTAACAACCCCGTTCCTGTTAGTTCAGCAGCCTTCTCTGCTGCCAAGCAAACCCAGAATCCATGCCCCGGGGGATCGCTGTCCAATCACAGTGCTCTGTGCCTTGCTGGAGAACTCCCTGGGGCTTTATTTCTGCCTAGATTCTCCCTCATTCATCTTAATATGCTATTCTGCGTGGCATCCACTTGGCCACTTAGAACACACACATCAGGACAGGAGTACATTGACATGACAGGATGATTTATAGGCCTGTGGAGTGTTCACTGCATTGCAGGAGTCAGTACCACAGGGAATCAACAAGAGCATTTTCCTCTAATCTGGGAGTAGTTGTGATTCTTCTAAGCAACTGAACTGTTTTTACAAACACTCAAAATAACTCCCTATATTTTTCCTCTTTTGTGTTTGTATGTTTTCCACTGATCTCTTAAGAAATTGATCCAATAATGTACAAATTTTACTTTTAGTCAGTTAACTCAGAAAAAATAAAGTTAAAAGCACTCAAGAAGGGATGCCTGGGGTGGCTCAGTGGTTGAGCATCTGTCTTCGGCTCAGGGCATGATCCTGGAGTCCCGCACTGGGCTCCCTGCATGGAGGCTGCTTCTCCCTCTACCTCTGTCTCTGCCTCTCTCTGTGTGTCTCTCATGATTAAATAAATAAAATATTTTAAAAAGCATTCAAGAAGACTTTATCTTCAACACTCCAAAGTTTGGGACTGCAGGTAAATCTACAAAGGTAAACACTGGCTATAATTGATAACAGAAAAGTGATCTATTTATTCCCCTACTGTCAGTTGTAAGAATTATCTTTACATATCAGAGCTTTTATATCTATCTCTTCAAGTTTGGTACTACAAGTGAAGATATATCTGTCCATTTAGGTTATGTTTTCACACCCTCATCCCATCATCTCAGTACTTTCAAACAATTCATGCCAAATATCATGTAACCTATACAGGGATATTTTTACACAAACCAATATATTGCCTCAAAATCTTCCCTCTTCCTCTTGGTTTCATAACCAGGCAATTTCTCTTTCACTATTTCTCTCATGGGAAAACCAATGTGATTCAAGGATTTAGTCCCCCAAGAGGAACAAATAATGGGCTCAGTATTGGCCTTCTCTGAGACAACAGTAGGTCACTCTCCTGTGTGCCTAATTAACTTATTTTCCATTTAGAAGAATATTATATATAGCTTTGTCTTTGAAGGAAGATTATATACAGATATTAAGACTAAGCTCTCTGAACTACTATTTTTCCAAAAATGTAAATCCTGTGGCTGAACAGGCAGGTAGGAAAACTGCTTTTTAATTATAAAACTACAAGGGATGCAACCGGTCATGGTTGCATCCCTTGCTCTATCCCCCTTAACACTGCTTCAGTGTTTGCTCTTCTGTAAAATATCTGCATCAGAAATTTTCTCCTTTTGAAAATAGTTTCATCCTTTTATTCTACACCATCACTCTCTATTCTCAAATTGCAATCACTGAATTGCATTGTCTTATCAAATCGATTCCACACACACACACACACACATCTTTTGATATGTTTAATTTATCTCCTTGATGTGAAAATTTTTCAAGATTCATGTGCTTCTGATTTTTGTGCTCTCCAACTCATTTTAAAATTTTCCCCCCGCTGTATAAAAAAGAGACATTTGGCCTTAATTATTTCTACCTTATTTGAGAACCAAATTTTGTTTTAAACCAGAGGGAGGAAATCTCAATCCTCAACTTCCAGGATTCTGGTGTGATTCCCTCCCCTTCAGTATTAATTTCCTCTGCATTGGAAGGAACCAGCCAATGCCTAGTCTGAGAGGCTGTGCTCAGAGTCAAAGAGCTTCTGGTCCTGTGCCAGGGGATGGTAGAGGGGAACTGGTGGTTATAAATTCTGAGATGGAAGTAAGTGTTCAAGGACTGACTAGTTTGTGTGAAGAAACAGGAAAGCGGGTTAGGAAGAGCAAGATAAATGTCTTTCAGGAAGGAAGGCCAATTTTATTTTAAATGAATAAAAACTCATGGTTGAATAGGATACTTTCAGTTAGGTTAGAGTGATCCTTTGAAATATAAATAATTCTAGCTTTTTTCATGACTCTATTAAGAAGTATAAAGAATTACTGAGGAAGACCACTGGACTAGAAGTTAGGCTGACTTCTAGTTCTGGATCTGTGAACATACTGCTGTGAACACACTGGCTAGCCATTTACCCTCATGGGGTTGGCTCTCTACACGTACAAGGAAGTAACTGAAAAAGATTCTCTCAAAGTTCTTTCCCACTTCTATACACGTCTATAATTCTGATATCCTTTTTGTTCAATATGTATCTATATTTCCTGTTTAATGATGGGTCTTCCTAGACCCTGAATAACTGAAAAAGTTTACATCTCCAAGAGGAAGGATACCAAACTGTATGGGAACTTGGCCTCTGAGAAATTCTTGAGAGCTTCACAAAGTCATCAGAGTTTTCTAAAAAGGCAGAGAAACCAAGTGCATGGTCTTTTTCTCCCAGCAAGCTCTCTCTGGTCATAAGGATTTCCTCATCAATGATACATGCTAATTCCAGACATCTGGAAGAAGGGGGGTAGAAATTTCTTCACTCAGTTAAATACTCATTTTTTAATGTATCTATAACTGGATTATACCAGTAAATGCAAGCTTGAGGAGAAGGTATTATTAAATAAATTTCTCTTTATATTTGTGAGGGATACTGTTTTGCTTCTTCTATGAATAATTTAATACCTGCTTCTGTTCCTAGGAAACACACTCATGACATATTTCCTGGGCTCTCCCTATGTGCCAGCCACTGTTTTAGGTAGGCAATACAGCCTTATACAAACCAGAAAGGATCCCTATACCATAAACTCTAATTTTACATTTATGAAAAGCTACAAATACCAGAATGAAGGTAAGAAAAATAATGCCTGGATGCTGAACAGATGCTTGTGATCAGTAACTTACTAATTTTTTTTTAGAGGTGATTCACCTGTCAGTTCATCAGTTCACTAATGCATGATGTTCAACTAACCACTCTGTTCTACCAATCCCACTGCCACAGCCAATGATTCACATTTTAAAGTCTTAACTTGTCTTCAACTCATTATTTTCCCTACAGCTTTATTATTATTTTCTATCCTTCCAGTCAAAATATACCCAAAGCAGTGAATGAAAACCCAGGTAAAGTTCATACCCAGGTATTTATAATATATCAATGTGTGTTCATTTAAACCATTACAGGAAATCTAAGCAAAGATGTGCTCTTTGCCCCTAGGGAGCTTATTATTTTTTATTTTATTTTTTTATTGAAGTTTGATTTGCCAACGTATAGTATAACACCCATCAATGTATAGTGCTCATCCCATCAAGTTCTCTCCTCAGTGTCCACCAATGTCCTTTTTGATCATCATTTTATCCTCCCTATTTGACTTTTAGGAATTTATTTCTTCTTCTCACCACCCTTTTATTTTCTTACACTTCTTCCCATCTATCTTTATTCTTTCCCTTTATTTATGTGTTATTCCCTGCCTGTCCTTTATACATGCTACTAACTCTGACTGCACCACATTGAATACACTCAGTTCCACATTTTGCACTGATTGTTCATATTATAATAAAGTTCATAAATATATTATGTTATGTGCTATAAATGGAAGTTTAGAGTCTTTAAGGTAACAGGTTCATGTACTGTCGAAATTTCCTGTTTACAAAAATTATCATTCAAACTCCAAGACAAACACCATTCAGCAGTAGTAACTTAACAGAAACACAAAAACACAGACTTTTATACATCCTTTTCTAGTTTTCTAGTTTCTTAAGTTGCCTGCTTACTCCATGTACATGAACAAATAAGAGCAATTTAAAGCAATAGACTGCCTCTGAGTGCAGCTTTGGTCATACTACCAAACTCATATCCCGGGTTCCCATTAATTTGTAAATAATTTACTATCAATTAAATACAAGATCTGTCAATAGCTAGTATTAAATTATCAACATTCAAGACATTTTTTTAGTACCTTAACATTGATTCCCTTTCTCATTTCTTTCAGATCACTTCAGAGTCTTCTCTTCCTTATGATTCAATGGACCAAGTAAATGGCTCTTTGGTAACTGAATTTGTGTTACTGGGACTTGCACAATCCTTGGGAATGCAGATTTTCCTTTTTGTTTTTTTCTCTTTATTCTATGTTGGAATTATCTTAGGAAACCTCTTCATTATGTTAACAGTGATTTTTGATTCTCACTTACACTCCCCAATGTATATCCTGCTGGCCAACCTATCACTCATTGATGTGGGCCTTTCATCCACCACAGTTCCTAGAATGATCTCTGATCTTTTCAGTGGTTGTAAAATCATTTCCTTCCACAACTGCATGATACAAATGTTCTTTATTCATGTTATGGGAGGAGTTGAGATGGTGTTGCTCATAGCCATGGCATTTGACAGGTACACAGCGATCTGCAAGCCTCTCCACTATCTCACTACCATGAATACCAAAACGTGCATGCTTTTGGTAGTGGCTGCTTGGATCATTGGGGTGATTCATGCTGTATCTCAGTTTGTTTTTGTCATAAATTTACCTTTTTGTGGCCCTAATAATGTAGGGAGCTTTTATTGTGATTTTCCTAGGGTTATTAAACTTGCATGCATGGACACATACAGACTAGAATTTGTGGTCACTGCCAACAGTGGCTTCATATCTATGGGCACATTCTTTTTCTTAATTGTATCATACATCTTTATTCTGGCCACTGTTAGACAGCATTCTTCAAAAGACTTGTCCAAAGCATTTGTCACTCTGTCAGCTCACATCACTGTGTTGGTTTTGTTTTTCACTCCATGCATGTTTCTCTATGTGTGGCCTTTCCCTACCAAGTCAATGGATAAATTTTTTGCCATTGTGGATTTTGTTATCACTCCTGTATTAAATCCTGCCATCTATACTCTAAGGAACAGAGATATGAAGGTGGCAATGGGAAGGCTGAGTCGACAAGTTGTAAGTTCTAGAGACATACCATAACAGATTTTATTGGTAAGAGCACAAGATGAATGTTGTGGACCTTCAGGACCCTCGTGATCACCATGAACACTATGGATTATGTACAATTTCATTATTGCCTTTAAAAAACTGAGATATCTATGTAAAAAAAGGATATTAAATCAAAGAACTATACTTTCAAATAGGGTTGCTGTAATAATCTGTTAAGTATGAAAAATAAAGTGTCATACATTCCTACCTAACCTATAAAACTAAGTTGCAATTATCATCAATGACCACATTCAATTTTCATGTAATTGTTTTATATCTCTATATAAATATATACATGTACATATGATTGAGCTTTATCAGTATCTTCATACTGATCATAAGCATCACTGGAAATCAATTAATGTTTCTTATAGAAATTATGTGGATCCAATGGATAAAATATGAGTTTATACAAACCAGCAGCCATGAAAAATCAAGAAAGAAACAATTCTTATCCTAATTATACTTAAAGTTAGATAAATAGGAAGGCAACACCATGTTATAATTCTTAAGAATGGTTTTCAGTTTTTGGTTGTCAATATATTTTGTACAATATTACTTTAGAAAGATTCTAGCATTTTGCATTATGCAAAATTTGTCTGTGTTCTATTTTTTTCAACAGCAAATTTCTGTTGTCCTTGCAGTCTTCTTCAAAGCATTTCTTGATTCACCCTAAAGAGTATCTACAATTATAAAAGTATTTTAAGGATCTTATTACCTAAAGAAAGGTACTCAACTCAGATCTCAACTTATTTAATGTACCTGTTCTTAAGCCAGGGTGCTTAGGACAAAGAAGATGATTGACATCTTTACTTTTACTTTACTTTTCCAAATAAAACTTGGAAAGTCTGATGGGTCAAGGAGCACAATTGAGAAATCACTTGGGTATATTCCTGTGACTAATATAAGAAATGTAAATTGTAGTGACTAAACTCGGTTGTAACTGCTGCATTGTAGTTAAAGCTGTTCAATAAAATGGCAAATAATGAATGAGACTTTCTTATTATTGGTCGAGGTATTTTTCCCTATATTTTATCCAAAATTAGTCATAAGTGCTATAAGCTCTCCTCTTTTTATAATATCAAAGCATTATTATTTATTGTCTTCTTAATCCATCTGGATTTTAATTTCAGAACTTTATCTTATTGGTTTTACTATGATTCTTTTAAAGAGTCACCTTTAACAGGGGAGGGCCCCTGGGTAGCTCAGTCAATCAAGTGTCCATCTTATGCTCAGGTCATGATCCCAGGATGCTGGAATTGAGCCCCATGTCAGGCTCCCCACTCAGTGAGGAACCCGCTTCTTTCTCTGCCCTTTCCTCTGCTTGTGCTTTCTCTCTCTCTCTTCTCTCTCTCTCTCTCAAATAAATAAATAAGATTTTTTAAAGTCACCTTTAACAGAGAAAGACAAATACCATATAATTTCACTTATAGGTGGAATCTCAAACACAAAACAAATAGAAAACACATAGATTCTTAAAAAGAATGGTGGTTGCCACAAGGCAGGTGGTTGGGGGGACAAGAGGGAAAAAAAGGGGATTCAGAGGTACAAACATCCAGTAATAAAGTAAATAAGTCACAGAGATGAGAAGTACAGCTAGGGAATAAAGTCAATAACATTTTAATAATGTTCTATGGTGACAGATAGTGACTACACTTAGCATGCTGAGCACTAAGTAATGTACAGAATTGTCAAATCAATGTGTTACACACTGAAAACTAATATCACATTGTATGTCAATTATACTTCAATATAAAGAAAATCAAGGGAAAGATAAGGAAATAAAGTTTCATTTGCATAGAAAAAAAATCATCTTTAGATTCGTGAGGTAGTAGAAATACCTAAGTGAGCAAATAGCTTGAGATGACAGTCCCTAACTCAAGAAGATTTTGTGTGTATGTCCTTAAGGGAAAACCAGTGACACTATATGACTTAGTCTCAGTACTCAAACTTCAGGCTGGATATTTCCAGATCTCCTCAACTGCCTCTGGTCATTCATAAATGGCTCTTAACCAAGTGGAGGAGGATGATTCAGACAGACTTTATTCTCTTGGAAATTTTTCCTTCAAGACAAAGTGCAAAATGGAAAATCTGTACTCTTCCTTGCTCTGAAAATTGCCGTAGCATCTTCCAGTTATGAAGGAGGTAGGTGGAATAATGATCATGAACTATATTAGCAGAACTAACCAAAGTGTAGCATTTTATTGACAATGAGATGCTTCTTTTAGTAAGAACCCATCTGGCAGAATTCAATTGTATATGCATCTTTAAGAAAAATGGAAGGATCCTGTGAGGTCAGTGCAAATACTTAGAAAAGTTAGTGTGAATATTAACAAGGATTGCCCCTGTTGTGTTGTTCACCTTAGTATATGCTATGCAAGTGTTCCAAGTGTTGAGTTCTTCTGAATTTTTGAGGTTAATCTTATCTTTCCTTTCTATTTAAAGATTCTTTTTCCCCATATACTTCAGATTCAGTGTTCTTTTACCCACCTTTTCCCCCTCTTTCCTGCAATCCCAATGAAGTCTGTTTTAGGATATTTCTTTCACATAAAGGTGCAAATCATACTCCTAACATTGTGGAATTTTGTCTTTAAGAGCTTTTGATCCAAAGAGCTCAGGAAAACTAAGGCTTGGAGATTCTAAATGACATGTCAAAATCACACAGTAAATTGTACTAATATTCCCAAATCTCCTGACTTCAATCTCAGTGAAATTTATGAAGACTTTAGGCATTTTTCTTTAAAGAAGCCTAAAAGATATTTAGGACAAACATAACACCCTAAATGTTGAATTTTAAGTTTAATCTAGTGCATGGGGGAAATTTTTCTTATTCCTTTGTAACTGGATCTTCATGAATGCTCCAGCCAATGTATAAGATTCTGGAGAACTTCTTCAGTAAACTTAATATCTAACTTAGAATCAAAAGAATTCTTCTAAAACCCCTTGAACCGCTTTTGAAGAATCAGATATGAGCTTGAAAGGATTACAGCAGTGAAGGATCCCCTGTAACTGAGAATCCCCTATCATCACTCACTCCTCAGTAGCATATACTCAGGAAATGAGATGTCTTAACTAAGTGAACAAGAAATTCTTTTTGCTGAAGTACAGCATATCTGAATTCTGACTTGTTACCATGGTATAAAGTCTTTTCACTGCAAAAGAGAAACCACTGGTCAGCTATCACCCTTGGTATATTTCTTATGGAGATATGAGCATCGAATTCATCCTCAGTGAAATGAGATGGTTGTACATAAGTAAATATTGAATTTCCATTCTAAGTTGCATACTTTGATTCTTAACCATCCTAACCAATCAGTCACATCAGAAATGATCTCACAATAAGAATACCATCCTCTTTATTGTCAGTGATTACAATGATTGTATTTACTACTGTGCTAAGCAGAAGGGAACAGAGGGTTTATTTCTTGTTTTACTCTTAGACTTCTCCTTATACTTGAAAATAAAATTAGAATTGTCAAATTCTTACAGGACTTTGAAAGCAGTAATAAGGAGCATTAGGGATAGGGCTAAGGAATGGGATTTGGAATAATGAAAAGTGTAACTTCCAAGGGTGTTGCAATAACCACAATCAGGCAGTGTTGAAAAAAATAATACCACTCCTCCAAAAAATTTGGTAAGAGTAACCCACTATATTTTCACATGTCCCTAGGACCTATTGATTTCCACAATTACTCAAACCAAAATCATTTCACATCATCTATTTTTTAAATCTCCCACATCCTGTTGACAAACGTCCTATTATTACTACTTAAAATGGTTATTATGTATAGACTATTCACTATATGTTAGAAAAGTATTACACAATTGCAAATAATTCTTCAATAGTTCTTTGCTTGCTTCATAATAAAACACAAATCCCTTAGCAGGCATTCCAGAATCCTTTTTCAATTTTATCTCCTATTAAACCCCATCACACTTTCTCTCACACAAAGTTTTCATTTTTCTCACTTTTCATTTCATTTCTAAATCACCTTTCTTTAATCCTATTATTTTCATGCTATTTTATTTATTTTTTCTTTATTTTTCATCTTTATTATGGGCTAACTCTTTTTCTTCTAAGCATTTCAATATCACTAAATGATAACTACAAATTCTATTCTCTATAAGGCTCCATAACTCTTACATTCTTTTCTAAAATCTTCATTTATTTAAACTTCCCCTAAGGCTGGATCTTTTATTTTTATTTTTATTTATTTATGATAGTCACACAGAGAGAGAGAGAGAGAGGCAGAGACACAGGCAGAGGGAGAAGCAGGCTCCATGCACCGGGAGCCCAACGTGGGATTCCATCCCGGGTCTCCAGGATCACGCCCTGGGCCAAAGGCAGGCGCCAAACCGCTGCGCCAACCAGGGATCCCTAAGACTGGATCTTTGCATCTGTTTTAACTGTTATGTTTCTATCCAAGCTTTTGAGAAACTATGAAAATTATTTTAGAATTCTGTCCCTCACTCAGGCCCCATAGATTATTAGATTAATGGGGATTTTGAGAATTTTTAATCCAGAGCATTCATTCTAAATATGGGAAAACAGAAATTTTGATCCAGAGCATTCATTCTAAATATGGGAAAACAGGGAAAACAGGGAGCTTAAATTCAATCATCATGCCATAATTGTTATTTCTAGAATATAAGTAAAATTTTTAAATGATTATTGGAGAGCTGGAGTTTCTCTATGAATCAGAGGTGATAAATATTACTACTAATAATAATCTAAATCAATTGTACACTAACTATATACAAAAACTGTGCAAAACACCATAAGAATTGAATATAATTAATATCTACATTTGTAAAAAGGTAAAAATAAGTCTTAAGAGGGTGACTCCAAGTCCATAGGCTACATTCAAAACTTATACGTTACAAATTGCCTCACATAGTAAAACTATGAATGAGGATTGCCTTTGTTTGATAGGGAGGTTTCCAACAACTGTAATATAAAATTATTGTGATGGCTATGAAACCATTAAGAATACTTTTCAGAAGTGAATGTCATAAAACACCTTTGTAAATGTAAATATCATATAACATTGCATTTATTTAAAAGCAAAAATAGTGCCTACACAATATAGACTGGGAGTTCAAGGGAAAAGAAGTTAAATGTAGGATGGTGGTATAAACTTAATCTGGCAGACAAAGTAGCATGAAAAAAGGTACTTTCATTAGGAATAAGCTTAGCATAAGTGGAAATAACTGAGCAGACTTGAGTAACTGGACTATAAAGCATAATCAAAGAACGAGTGTGATATAAAAATGGAGGGTTTAGATTGTGTACAATTTGAAAGCCTTTATGATATAAAGGCTTTTTCTGTGCTTTATAGCACTATATAATAGTCATTATATGAGTGAGCAGAATGACATAAAAGGAGACTAACTGAAATATAATAATTTTGACTTCCTTCTTACTCTATTCTCCAAGGTAACTACACCGGCTGTTTCCTGGAATGAATCAATAAGTGACATGAATTACTCCATGGTGACTGAGTTCATTTTTCTGAGACTCTCTAATTCTCAGGAATTGCAGATTTTCCCTTTTGTGTTCTTTGTTGTATTCTATGTAGGAATTGTGTGTGGAAACCTTCCTATTGTCATAACTGTGGCCTCTGACTCCTACCTTCACTCCCCCTTGTACTTCCTGCTGGCTAACCTCTCACTCATTGACCTATGTCTGTCTTCAGTCACAGCCCCCAAGATGATTGCTGACATTTTTAGTAAACACAAAGTCATTTCTTTCAAGGGCTGCCTTGCTCAGCTATTTATCCTTTACTTTTTTGGTGGGAGCAAGCTGGTGATCCTTATAGCCATGGCCTTTGACAGATATGTAACAATCTGTAAACCACCTCGCTACAATACAGTTATGTGTGTGTTGGCCTTGTGGCTGCTGCATGGGGAACTGGCTTCCTCCATTCAGTCAGCCAGCTGGCCTTTGCAGTGAACTTACCTTTCTGTGGTCCCAATGAGGTTGACAGTTTTTATTGTGACCTCCCTAGGGTTATCAAACTTCCTTGTACAGATATCTATAGGTTGGATATCATGGTCATTGCTAACACTGGTGTGCTCACTGTGTGTTCTTTATTTTCCTAATCATCTCCTATGCTATCATCCTAGTGACCATCCAGCAACACCCTTCAGACAAGTCATCCAAGGCACTGTCCACTTTGACTGCTCACGTCACAGTAGTTCTTTTGTTCTTTGGACCATGTATCTTCATTTATGCCTGGCCATTCCCCATGAAGTCATTAGATGAATTCCTTCCTGTGTTTTATTATGTGGTCACTCCTGTCTTGAACCCAATTATATATACACTGAGGAACAAGGACATGAAGACTGCACTGAAATGGCTGAGAAAATGGCATGTAAACTCTAGGGTAAAGTCTTAAATCTCTCATAATTGTAAGATAATGACATATGGTAAAGTTGGTGAATTACTTAGGAAACCTCATGAAAATCTTACTTTCTATTTCCATATCCCTTAATAATTATCTAAGAGGTTTCACATACACTGCCTCAATTTATCCTTTGACACTTTTGCATTTTATATTTTTGGATACAAAGTTGATATGTTTTTAAAATATTATTTCACTAATCCTCAGAACAGTGGCATAAATCTGTCAATATCTGTATATTCCTCTGGCTACCTACCTGAGAGGTCCTGAGTGTAACTGATGGAAACACAGAAACTAGCCTGGTTTATAATTTTTTATGTAGGTGCTTAATTCATTCATATTTATAAGCTAACTTTTAAGAGGTTTAGAAAAGAAACTCCTCACATTGTTATGGTTCATAGTTCCTCTCCAATCACTATAGCAACTTAAAATTCCATGAGTTATCAGGAATGACAAGAAGAGTGAGTCTGCCAACCCAAAAGTTGCCTTATAGACACTTGACATCCTGTTGCATACAAGAAGAGCACATTTGTAGTAAAAAATACTTACAAACTTGGCACAAAGTACATCATTTTGGTCCATACCTGTTATTTTCCATGGTTAGCTCTTAAGAACACAGACTTTGAAGCCAAAAAGAGAAGGGTGCAACTCTACTTATGCATTATTAATCATGACTGCTCTGTGTTTCCACATGTGCAAAAGGAGGATAAAAATACCTATACATATGGTTATTATGAGGGATAATGAGACAATAGATACAAATCAGAAAAATAACACATTTTGTGGCAAATTATCAAGACACAATAAATATTAAGTATTATTATTGTTTTTATATAAAGCCTAATTGTCAACAAACTAAACATTCTCAACCTTTATTTATCCCAAAGTACTTGAGAAATAGGATACACATCAATATTAACAGATACTCATTTGAGGGCATCATAGTTATATATATATTTATTTGTAAGCATGAACTCATGTTCCCACACCCTACCATCCCAGAAAGATGTACCAAAAATTCAAGATAAAAATTCAGGAAATATACACTTTTTTGAAAGCTTGGCAAATGGGTCTGAAAAATAGCCTTCACTCTCCAAAAAGTATCACTATGTCAGGCTAAAATTGAACATTAAATATTATAAATAAACATAGAATGTAGTTTTCCAAAGTGAGGCTTGAATTAATAAATAAAAAGAAGCAGATGATAAGAGAACTAAAGTTATGTTTGCCACAGGGAAAAAAGAGAATAGAAACTCCATTAGCAGGTTAAAAACACATAAGAAATTAAGTATATGATAATGGCAGTATCTCAAATCAGTGGAGAAAGACAGAAGCTACTAACATGATGGTAGAATAACTAGATAGCAGTACAGGAAATGATACATTGGACCTATTCCTCATGCCATATGCCAGGACAATTTCTAAGTGAATTCAAGCATAAGTCTTTTGATCTTAACTATGCAAATATTAACAGAAAACATGACTTATATCCTCGTTACCCATGAATATGGTATAGAGTGATCACATTAACTATATCAAATTAATGTTTTAAATGCATGACAAAACCATGAGCAAAGTAGAAAAGATAAATGTGATATTTAGAGAAAGCTTTACAACCCACATCACAAAGAATAATGCCTGGTAAGCATAGAGAACTTCTTAAAAATAGCAGCAAACAAAATAAATGGGCAAAACATGTGAACATACAATTGATATATAAGGAGATATAAATGATGCTTAAATATGTAAAAAAGGATTCAAGTTCTCTCATATTAAGATTATATGCAGAGTAAAATGAAGCTGAAATATCAGTTTCGACCATAAGTTTCAGACATGAAACCGGTCTGACTTCAATAGTTAATACAAACTGTTGGTAAAGATATAACAAAAGGGGCACTCAAATGCATTGTTGATAAGAATATAAAATGGTATTATCTCTTCACAATATTTATAAAATTTACCATGCTTCTGGCTTCTGATCCAACAATCCTAATTCTATCCTAACAAAACCTTTGCAAAAGTACAAAATAACCAATGCACAAGTTTACTTGTGGCAGCATTGTTTTTAACAGTGAAAGATTGGAAAATACCCAAATGACAATTAGAAACAAATGCATAAATCATACATAATAGAACATTAATGTCCTATAAAAATTGCTGAGGAATATCTCCAAATAACTGCTCTGGATGCATCTACAAGGTATATGTTAAGGAAAAAGAGTAAGTTGGAGAAAAATATCTCTAGGTTATGTTAAAATGGGGATACATATATTAGGTTTGTATGTGTGTATATATATATGTATGTAATTTATAAATAAATATTTTATAAATACTTCTGAAGTATATTTTTAATGATAAACCAAAAATTAAAAATGGTTTCTAATGGAGAGAGGAGGAAACAGGGCAAGAGAGGGATACAAGCTAAATTTTTTAGAATATGTCTTATTTTATAATTTTGACATTGAAACCATGTAAATGTTTTTACATATTTAAAAATGAAATTAAATCAAAAGAAAAATCGCCTAAGTCATAAAATGAATCTCAAAAACTTTCAAGATTAGCACCTTAACAAAATCTGTTCTCTGACCACAATGCAATTAAATTAGAAAGCAACAACCATAAGATATTTAGAAAAGCCCTAGTATATTAAAATTAAACATCTTATTTGTGAACACTTTCAAGGAAGAACTTACAAGGGAAACTGAAAGTATTTTAAATTGAACTATAATAAAATTATAATATGTCAAAATTTGTTGTGCAACTAAGGTAACTTTGAAATTTATTACTTTAACGCTGATTTTTTTTAAGTTTTAGAATAAATTACATAAATTTCTCACTTAAAATGTTAGGAAAAAACAAGTAAATTAAATACAAATAAGCAGAAGAATAGAAGTATTACACAAAAGAGAAGAAATAAATTATTGATAGAAAACAAACACAACATAGTAAATTTATGTACTAGGTTCTCCAGAAAACAGAACCATAGGTTTGTGTGTGTGTGTGTGTGTGTGTGTGTGTGTGTGTTCATTTTAAAGATCTGGTTCACACAGTCGTGGAGACCTCCAAATGCAAGAACTGGCACACTGGAGACCCAGGGAAGAGTTGATGTTGCAACTTCTGTCCAAAGGCAGAAAAGCCAGCCCATATTACAGGGAGCAGTCAAATTTGCTGGAAGTCTACTGATTTCAATGTTTCTCTCATCTAAAAAGTACCTTCACAGCAACATCTAGACTAGTAGTTTGACCAAATATCTGAGTTAAAGTGCCAGTGCCAAATATCTGGGTTCAACTGCGTGTTGATGCATAAAAGCAACCATCACAATTAACTGAGCCAAAAATTGAATTCTGAGTTATAGTTAGAAAGAATATACCTAATTTTCATATCATAGACTATTAACACACACGCACATGCACACATGCGAGTACACACACACACACACACACACACACACCATTAAATCATTTGTTTTGGTTGGAACTTAATTTTCCTATTTTTATATGCCTATTTTTTTCATATGAACTAAAAATTGTGAATAATGAACTGCACTGGTTCTAAGTTCCATTATCTTCCACTGAAGAGTAGTGATTCTCTTCCTAGCATGCAGTTAATGTGGCTGGACTATGTTTGAAATTCTGCTTTCCTCATATGACTAAACACTTTGATCCTATGAGCTGTGACTTTTCACTAATAATCTCAACGTCAACTCCACTTATGTGCAGTATAGGGAAGAGCCAAAAATTTGGGTGAAGTTCATGATCAAAATTTTGGACAATCATTACCAAAACCCCTCCTTTTTTCACCTCTCATCTTTTAGCCGCTCACTCCTCAAAGTCCCAAACATCATCCTCTGATTTTGTAAACTTTGAGAAAACAATTTTCTCCTTAATTTTCAGTGACTTTATGCTGCATGAATAAAGTATTTCCTCAGGTAAAAAGCTATATAAATTTTTCTTTCAAGGGATGGCTTCTACTCAATTTCTGCCTGCTTTGAGTCACTTGCCAGTGTCTTCATATAGTTGCTTTCCATATTCTGCCCAAACCTTATAGTTGATATCTATGACAATTTTCATTTAATATAAGCTAGTCTTCCAAAACTTAAGTTAAATTCCCTCCAGATATAAATTTTGAGACATACTATACTGGCTAAGTATGAATATTACCATAAATCACTTAACAAATATAAACTTTTCTTAAGATAGTTGAAGTCAGACTCTTTCCCTATATTATACACAAAAATTAATTCCCAGTGGATAATAGACATAAATATAAGAACTAACAGTATACAACACTGAGAAAAACGTAGAAATAAATCTTTATGATGTTGGATTAGGCAAGGACTTTTAGATGTGACACAGAAAGTAAAAACTGCCAAAAAATAAAATAAAACTAGACCTTCATCAAAATGAAATACTTTTTTTGCTTCAAAGGTTACCATCAAAAAAGGCATAAGACATAGAATGGAAGTAAATTAGCTAACTATGTATGATAAGGGCATTTCTTAAAAAAAAGATATGAAATTTCCAATAAATAAATTAAAAGATGTTAGATATAATTAACCACTAGAGAAATGCAAATCAAAACCCCATTAGGACATGATTTCACATATACCCTATGAAGGCTTTAATCAAAAAGACAAATTATAACAAGTGTTGAAAAGATGAGGAAAAAATGAAACTATGTAAGTGGGACTATAAAATGCATGTGATTTAGAAAAGTTTGTCAGTTTCTCAGAATGTTAAACATAGTGTTACCATAAGACCCAATAATTCCATGTTTAGGTATATGTCCAGAGAAATTAAAACATATGTTCATACAAAAACCTATAACAATAGAACTTATTATAAAGCTATGAAAGGTAAGACAGTACAATATAATAAAAAAAATGTGACCATTAAAATAGAATGGTGATCCCTGAAATGGGACTTATGCATAAATGAAACTATGACAAAGTTCCAAATGGCATTATGAGATAAAAAAATAACTATTAAATAAATAGAGATTGAAAAACAGGATTCTAAGAAAGCAGAATAGAGCTCATGTTGTCCTACACACACAAAGGCAACAACTACATCTCTTGCAACTAACTCTAAAAACAACCTGAAGACTGGATAACAACAGATCTTCCACAGTCACAGGGAGAGGACCACACTGAAAAATTTAGGCAGGAGGGCACCTGGGTGGCACAGTTGGTTAAGCATCTGACTCTTGGTTTTTGCTCAGGTCATGATTTCAGGGCCCTGGGATTGAACCCCATGTCAGGCTCCATGGTCAGCATGGAGTCTGTTTTAGATTCTCACCCTCTCTCACCCTCTCTCTCTGCCACTCCCCCCATGCTATCTCTCTCTCTTTCTCTCTCTCTCTCTCTCTCTCTCCCTCCCAGAAATAAATATATATTTTTTTAATGTTAGGTAGGATAGAGATAAAGCTGGGAAACAAACTCCCAAAGCAATGAAGAACAAATGGGAAGAACACCACAAACCAAAGGGAAATCAGACCTCATGTTGGGCATCCCCAAGTCTGGAGGCCTATAGTGGGAAGACAAGTACTCAGAATGTTCAGGCTTTGAATTTTAGCTGAACTTAACTCTGGGAGCTTTACATATCAATGGGGATTAACTTCAGGAGAGCTAGTGGGCTATAAAAAAATTGTGTCTTCAGCCTTAAAGAGCCAGCATGCTAAATAACTTGGCCTAAGACATAGTAAAGAAGCAGTAGCTTGAAAAGCACTTGTGGTATGTATAAAGGAAACTTTTTTAGTATTTTTTTATTGGAGTTCAATTTGCCAACATATAGCATAACACCCAGTGATCATCCTGCCAAGTGCCCCTCTCAGTGCCCATCACCCAGTCACCCCAAAACCCCCACCCACTTCCCCTTCCACTACCCCTTGTTCATTTCCCAGAGTTAGGTGTCATGTTTTGTCACCCTCACTGATATTTTCACTCCTTTCCCTTTATGTATAAAGGAAACTATTGACTAAACAGAATGTATGCCAGAGGGGCAGGGATCTGAAGGAGATTTCTCTAAGAACAAAAGTGCTGGTGGGCCACATTTTTCTTGCCATCTCCCAGACTAGATAGCCAGATACTTGTGGAAGCCACGTCTGACACTCTCCACCTACCTTAATAGCACCATGTGCCCTACCCCAGTGTCTCCCTGTATATCTTCCCTAACCCACAAGCCCACCTCAAGAGGCATGCCTTCAAAATTAACTCCTGTCCCACCACACGGGCAGGCAGTCCCAGCTGGAACCAGCATCACCCTAAGGTGACTTCTACCCTGGGAAAGAAGAGAGATAACTATGCACAAAAATGTGCCTACAGTTTCTGAAGCCAAGCCTAGCCAAGCCTATATGACTACATAAGGAGAAAACCCACTCTTCAGTGTGCCTGCAACTATGGCAGAGAGACTAATTGCAGACAGCTAGGCTGAGTGCCCACCCCACATATAAGCAAGCCTAAACAGTACAGCCAGGCCTCTCAACAGTGTAGGGAGCAAACCCTACTCAGTGCATCCATAGCAGGGAAATTGTGTCATTGCAACCAAGTGGACTGAAAGTCAACCCCACCCTCCATCATGCCTACAGGAAGCTCATCCACAACAGGAAGGTACATGCAGCCCCAAAAGGAACCCAACTGGAGCGCCTGGTTCTGGTGAAAAGGAGGGATTATACTATAGGATACCATAAAACCCTTTGTGTTCAAGACTACTAATTTCAAAACCAGAAGATGTAGCTGACATGTCAGCTAAGTAGAAACAAATGCAAAATGTTAAACAAAATGAGGAGACAAAGGAGCATGTACAAATGAAAGAATGAGACATAAATCACAGAAAAAGAGTAAATGAAACAGATAAGCAATATGCCTGATAAAACGTTCAAAGTAATTGCTCATAAAGCTACTTAATAACTTTTTTTTTTAAATTTTTATTTATTTATGATAGTCACAGAGAGAGAGAGAGAGGCAGAGACATAGGCAGAGGGAGAAGCAGGCTCCATGCACCGGGAGCCTGACGTGGGATTCGATCCCGGGTCTCCAGGATCGCGCCCTGGGCCAAAGGCAGGCGCCAAACCGCTGCGCCACCCAGGGATCCCGCTACTTAATAACTTTTAAAATGAGCAGATGAAATCAGTGAAAACAACAAAAGATAGGAAACATAAAAAAGAATCAACCAAAGTAAAAAGTAAAGAATAAATACATGAAAAATATACTAGAAATATACTAGAAAAACATACTATAAGGAATCAACAGCAGATCAAAGGATGCAGAAGAATGGATCAGTGATCTGGAAGACAGGGCAATGGAAAGCAACCAAGATGAACAGCAAAAAGAAAAAAGAATAATAAAAACTGAGAATAGGTTAAGAGAACTCTGCAATATCATCAAGCATTATAACATTCATATTATATAGATTCCCAGAAGGAGGAGAGAGAGAGAGAAGGGGGCAGAAAACTCACTCAAAAGAAAAAAAAAGGAAAACTTCTTTATGCTGTGGCAGAAAACAGACATATAAGAACAAGAAAGCCCTTAACAAGATGAACCCAAAAAGATCCACACCAAGACATATAATGATTAAAATGGCAAAAAATTAATAATAGAGAATCTTTATAGCAGCAAGAAGGGGCCCCCTAGGTGGCTCAATAGGTTAAGTATCCAACTCTTGATTTCAGCTCTGGTCATGATCTCAGGGTTGTGAGTCAGGTTCCACCTTGGGCATGGAGCCTGCTTAAGATTCTCTCTCTGCCTTCTGCTCCCACTCTTAAGAAAATAATAAACAAGCAAAAATAAAGCAGCAAGAAAAGAGAAAACCAATTACATATAAGGGAAATCCCATCGGGCTAACTGCTAATTTTTCAGCAGAAACTTGGCAGGCCAGAAGGGAGTGACATTATATATTCAATGTCCTGAAAGGAAAAAACATATAATCAAGAATTCTCTACCCAATAGTTCATCATTCAGAACTGAAAGAGGATAAAGACTTTCCTCATATAAAAAAACAAACAAAAACAAACAAAAAACCTCAAAGAAGTTTATCACTACTATGCCAGCCTTACAAAAATAATACTAAAGAGAATTCTTTAAGTATAAAGAAAAGGTCATAGCTAGAAGTAATAAAATTATTAAAGGAAAAAATTTTGCAGGTAAAAGCAAACATAATAATTATCATTTCTAAAGCCAGTATAAAGGTTAAAATAAAAAGCAGTAAAATTAATTATATCTATAAAAATTAGTCAAAATATGCACAAAATAAAATTTGTAAAGCTTATAAATATAACATATATACATAAAACATGGAGAGCAAACAATTTAGTACTTTAGAATGTTTTCAAACTTAAGCAAATGTAAACTTAATATAGAGTGATATACACAAAGTAAATATGAACACAGTGGTAACCACAAATCAAAAATATATAATAGACACAAAAAAATAAACAGAAATAAATCCAAGCATAACAATAAAGAAAGCCATTCAATCATAAGGGAGGAGAGCAAGAGATGGAAGGAACAGAAAACTAAAACAAAACAAAACAAAACAAACCCCACAGAACTCAAAAAACAAAATAGCAATAAGTACATATCTATTGATAATTACTTTAAATGTAAATAGACTAAAGACTCCAATTAAAAGACACAGGGTGACAGAGTGGATAAAAAGAAAATAACATCCATCTATATACTGCCTACCAGAGAGTCACCTCAGACCTAAAGACACACATAGACTGAAAGTGAAGAAACAGAAGAAGATATCCCATGCACATGAAAGTTAAAAAAAAAAGCCAGGGAACCATACTTATATCAGAAAAATAGACTAAAACAACTATAGCAGAAAATACACAACACACAAAAGAAGGCATTATATAATGATACACAGATTAACAAAAGGAATATAATGATTGTAAATACCTATGCACCCAACATAGAAGCACCTAAATACTTAAAACAAATACTAAAAGACATAGGGGAAACATTGACAGTAATACAATAGTAGTAGAGGACTTTAACATCTCACTTCCATCAATGAATAGATTGTCAAGACAAAAAATCAATAAAGAAACAAACAATTGGAGGAGGGGCAAGACGGCGGAAGAGTAGGGTCCCCAAATCACCCGTCCCCACCAAATTACCTAGATAACCTTCAAATCATCCTGAAAATCTACGAATTCGGCCTGAGATTTAAAGAGAGACCAGCTGGAATGCTACAGTGAGAAGAGTTCGCGCTTCTATCAAGGTAGGAAGACGGGGGAAAAAGAAATAAAGACACAAAAGGCCTCCAAGGGGGAGGGGCCCGCGAGGAGCCGGGCTGAGGCCGGGGCGAGTGTCCCCAGGACAGGAGAGCCCCGTCCCGGAGACGCAGGAGCTGCACCAACCTTCCCGGGCGGAAAGGGGCTCACGAGGAGGTGGAGCAGGACCCAGGAGGGCGGGGATGCCCTCGGGCTCCCGGGGACACTAACAGACACCTGCGCCCCGGGAGATGCGCCGAGCTCCCTAAGGGCTGCAGCGCGCATGGCGGGAGCCGGGGGTGGGGGTGGGGGGCTCGGGGGCGGCTCCGCGGAGGGGGCTGCGGGGCGGGAGCGCGAATCCAACAGGCAGACCGGAGCACAGGGCGTCGGGACACAGCCCAGGATCCGGCCTCCCCCGGGACAGGCAGAGGCCGGGAGGGCCCAGGACAGCGAGGACGCTCCTGCCCCAGCTGAGCAGATCAGCGGCCCCGCCCCGGAGCCTCCAGGCCCTGCAGACGGAGAGCTCCGTGGTGACTGCGGGGGCTGACTCCAGGGCTCCAGAGCTGCCGCCACACTGGGGTTGTTCCTCCCGGGGCCTCACGGGGTAAACAACCCCCACTGAGCCCTGCACCAGGCAGGGGCTGAGCAGCTCCCCCAAGTGCTAACACCTGAAAATCAGCACAACAGGCCCCTCCCCCAGAAGACCATCTAGACGGACAAGTTCCAGGGGAAGTCAAGGGACTTAAAGTACACAGAATCAGGAGATACTCCCCCGTGTGTTTTTTTTTTCTTTTTGATTTCTGTTTGCTTCCCCCACCCTTTTTTTTCTTTTCTTTCTTTTTCTTTCTCTTTTTCTTCTCTTTCTTCTTTATTTCTTTTTTCTTTTTCTCTTTTCTTTCCTTCTTTCTCTCCTCTATTATTCTTTTTTTCCCAATACAACTTTTTTTCTTGGCCACTCTGCAGTGAGCAAAATGACTAGAAGGAAAACCTCACCTCAAAAGAAAGAATCAGGAACAGTCCTCTCTCCCACAGAGTTACAAAATATGGATTACAATTCAATGTCAGAAAGCCAATTCAGAAGCACTACTAGAAAGCTACTGGTGGCTCTAGAAAAAAGCATAAAGGACTCGAGAGACCTCATGACTGCAGAATTTAGATCCAATCGGGAAGAAATTAAAAATCAACTGAATGAGATGGAATCCAAACCAGAAGTCCTAACGACCAGGGTTAACGAGGTGGAAGAACAGGTGAGTGACATAGAAGACAAGTTGATGGCAAAGAGGGAAACTGAGGAAAAAAGAGACAAACAAAAGACCATGAAGATAGATTAAGGGAAATAAACGACAGCCTAAGGAAGAAAAACCGACGTAATTGGGGTGCTTGAGGGTGCCGAAAGGGCCAGAGGGCCAGAATATGTATTTGAACAAATCATAGCTGAAATCTTTCTTAATCTGGGAAGGGAAACAGGCATTCATATCCAGGAAATAGAGATATCCCCCCCCCCTTAAAATCAATAAAAACCATTCAATACCTCGACATTTAATAGTTAAGCTTGCAAATTCCAAAGATAAAGAAAAGATCCTTAAAGCACCAAGAGACACAAAATCCCTGACTTTATGGGGAGGAGTATGAGGGTAAGAGCAGACCTCTCCACAGAGACCTGGCAGGCCAGAAAGGGCTGGCAGGATATATTCAGGGTCCTCAATGAGAAGAACATGCAACCAAGAATACTTTATCCAGCAAGGCTCTCATTCAGAATGGAAGGAGAGATACAGAACTTCCAAGACAGGCAGGAACTGAAAGAATATGTGACCTCCAAACCAGCTCTGCAAGAAATTTTAAGGGGGACTCTTAAAATTCCCCCCCTTTTTTATAAAATGTTTTATTTATTTATGATAGCCAGAGAGAGAGAGAGAGAGAGAGAGGCAGAGACACAGGCAGAGGGAGAAGCAGGCTCCATGCACCGGGAGCCTGATGTGGGATTCGATCCCGGGTCTCCAGGATCGCGCCCTGGGCCAAAAGCAGGCGCCAAACCGCTGTGCCACCCAGGGATCCCTTAAAATTCCCCTTTAAGAAGAAGTCCAATGGAACAATCCCAAAAAACAAGGACTGAATAAATATCATGATGACACTAAACTCATACCTTTCAATAGTAACTCTGTACGTGAATGTGCGTCATGACCCCATCAAAAGGCACAGGGTTACAGACTGGATAAAAAAGCAGGACCCATCTATTTGCTGTCTACAAGAGACTCATTTTAGACATAAGGACACCTACAGCCTAAAAATGAAAGGTTAGAGAACCATTTACCATTCAAATGGTCCTCAAAAGAAAGCAGGGGTAGCCATGCTTATATCAGATAAACTAAAATTTACCCCGAAGACTGTAGTGAGAGATGAAGAGGGACACTATCTCATACTTAAAGGATCTATCCAACGAGAGGACTTAACAATCCTCAATATAAATGCCCTGAATGTGGGAGCTCCCAAATATTTAAATCAATTAATAACCAAAGTGAAGAAATACTTAGATAATAATACACTTATACTTGGTGACTTCAATCTAGCTCTTTCTATACTCGATAGCTCTTCTAAGCACAACATCTCCAAAGAAACGAGAGCTTTAAATGATACACTGGACCAGATGGATTTCACAGATATCTACAGAACTTTACATCCAAACTCAACTGAATACACATTCTTCTCAAGTGGACATGGAACTTTCTCCAGAATAGACCACATACTGGGTCACAAATTGGATCTGAACCTATAGCAAAAGACTGGGATCGTCCCCTGCATATTCTCAGACCATAATGCCTTGAACTGAGAACTAAATCACAACAAGATGTTTGGAAGGACCTCAAACACGTGGAGGTTAAGGACCGTCCTGCTAAAAGATGAAAGGGTCAATCAGAAAATTAAGGAAGAATTAAAAAGATTCATGGAAACTAATGAGAATGAAGATACAACCGTTCAAAATCTTTGGAACACAGAAAAGCAGTCCTAAGGGGGAAATACATCGCAATACAAGCATCCATTCAAAAAATGGAAAGAAATCAAATACAAAAGCTAACCTTACACATAAAGGAGCTAGAGAAAAAATAGCAGATGGACCCCACGCCCAGCGGAAGAAGAGAATTAATTAAAATTCGAACAGAGCTCAACGAAATCGAGACCAGAAGAACTGTGGAACAGATCAACAGATCCAGGAGATGGTTCTTGAAAGAATTAATAAGATAGATAAACCATTAGACAACCGTATTAAATAGAAGAGAGAGGAGACTCAAATTAATAAAATCATGAATGAGAAAGGAGAGATCACTACCAACACCAAGGAAATACAAACGATTTTAAAAACATATTATGAACAGCTATACGCCAATAAATTAGGCAATCTGGAAGAAATGCACGCATTCCTGGAAAGCCAGCAACTGCCAAAACTGGAACAGGAAGAAATAGAAAACCTGAACAGGCCAATAACCAGGGAGGAAATTGAAGCAGTCATCAAAACCCTCCCAGGACACAAAAGTCCAGGGCCAGATGGCTTTCCAGGGGAATTCTATCAAACATTTAAAGAAAAACCATATCTATTCTACTAAAGCTGTGTGGAAAGAAAGAGATGGAGTATTTCCAAATTCGTTCTATGAGGCCATCATCACCTTAATTCCAAAACCAGACAAAGACCCCACCAAAAAGGAGAATTACAGACCAATATCCCTGATGAACATGGATGCAAAAATTCTCAACAAGATACTAGCCAATAGGATCCAACAGCACATTAATAAATTATTCACCATGACCAAGTAGGATTTATCCCCGGGACATAAGGCTGGTTCAACACTCGTAAAACAATCAATGTGATTCATTATATCAGCAAGAGAAAAACCAGGAACCATATGATCCTCTCATTAGATGCAGAGAAAGCATTTGACAAAATACAGCATCCATTCCTGATCAAAACTCTTCAGAGTGTAGGGATAGAGGGAACATTCCTCTACGAAAAGCCCACAGCAAATATAATTCTCAATGGGGAAACACTGGGAGCCTTTCCCCTAAGATCAGGAACAAGACAAGGATGTCCACTCTCACCACTGCTATTCAACATAGTACTGGAAGTCCTAGCCTCAGCAATCAGACAACAAAAAGACATTAAAGGCATTTAAATTGGCAAAGAAGAAGTCAAACTCTCCCTCTTCACCGATGACATGATACTCTACATAGAAAACCCAAAAGCCTCCACCCCAGGATTGCTAGAACTCATACAGCAATTTGGCAGCGTGGCAGGATACAAAATCAATGCCCAGAAATCAATGGCATTTCTGTACACTAACAATGAGACTGAAGAAAGAGAAATTAAGGAGTCAATCCCATTTACAATTGCACCCAAAAGCATAAGATACCTAGGAATAAACCTCACCAAAGAGGTAAAGGATCTATACCCTAAAAATTATACAATGCTTCTGAAAGGAATTGAGGAAGACACAAAGAGATGGAAAAATATTCCATGCTCATGGATTGGCAGATTATATTGTGAAAATGTCAATGTTACCTAGGGCAATTGACACGTTTAATGCAATCCCTATCAAAATACCATGGACTTTCTCCAGAGAGTTAGAACAAATTATTTTAAGATTTGTGTGAAATCAGAGAAGACCCCGAATAGCCAGGGGAATTTTACAAAAGAAAACCATATCTAGGGGCATCACAATGCCAGATTTCAGGTGTACTACAAAGCTGTGGTCATCAAGACAGTGTGGTACTGGCACAAAAACAGACACATAGATCAATGGAACAGAATAGAGAACCCAGGAGTGGACCCTGAACATTATGGTCAACTAATATTCGATGAAGGAGGAAAGACTATCCACTGGAAGAAAGACAGTCTCTTCAATAAATGGTGCTGGGAAATTGGACATCCACATGCAGAAGAATGAAACTAGACCACTCTCTTGCACCATACACAAAGATAAACTCAAAATGGATGAAAGATCTAAATGTGAGACAAGATTCCATCAAAATCCTAGAGGAGAACACAGGCAACACCCTTTTTGAACTTGGGCACAGTAACTTCTTCCAAGATACATGCACGAAGGCAAAAGAAACAAAAGCAAAAATGAACTATTGGGACTTCATCAAGATAAGAAGCTTTTGCCCAGCAAAGTATACAGTCAACAAAACTCAAAGACAACCTACAGAATGGGAGAAGATATTTGCAAATGACGTATCAGATAAAGGGCTAGTTTCCAAGATCTATAAAGAACTTATTAAATCATCACCAAAGAAACAAACAATCCAATCATGAAATGGGTAAAAGATATGAAGAGAAATCTCACAGAGGAAGACATAGACATGGCCAACATGCATATGAGAAAATGCTCTGCATCACTTGCCATCAGGGAAATACAAATCAAAACCACAATGAGATACCACCTCACACCAGTGAGAATGGGGAAAATTAACAAGGCAGGAAACCACAAATTTTGGAGAGGATGCAGAGAAAAGGGAACCCTCTTACACTGTTGGTGGAATGTGAACTGGTGCAGCCACTCTGGAAAACTCTGTGGAGGTTCCTCAAAGAGTTAAAAATAGACATGCCCTATGACCCAGCATTGTACTGTTGGGGATTTACCCCAAAGATACAGAGGCAGTGAAATGCCAGGACACCTGCACCCCAATGTTTATAGCAGCAATGTCCACAATAGCCAAACTGTGGAAGGAGCCTCGGTGTCCATTGAAAGATGAATGGATAAAGAAGATGTGTTTTATGTATACAATGGAATATTACTCAGCCATTAGAAACGACAAATACCCACCATTTGCTTCAAAGTGGATGGAGCTGGAGGGTATTATGCTGAGTGAAGTAAGTCAATCAGAGAAAGACAAACATTGTATGTTCTCATTCATTTGGGGAATATAAATAATAATGAAAGGGAATATAAGGGAAGGGAGGAGAAATGTGTGGGAAATATCAGAAAGGGAGCAGAACATAAAGACTCCTAACTCTGGGAAACGGACTGGGGGTGGTGGAAGGGGAGGAGAGCGGGGTGTGGGAGTGAGTGGGTGATGGCACTGAGGGGGGCCTTTGACGGGATGAGCATTGGGTGTTATTCTGTATGTTGGTAAATTGAACACCAATAAAAAATAGATTTATTTTTTAAAAAAAGAAGAAGTCAAACTCTCCCTCTTTCAATGATATGATACTGTACATAGAAAACCCAAAAGACTCCACCCCAAGATTTCTAGAATTCATACAGCAATTCAGCAGTGTGGAAGGATACAAAATCAATGCCCAGAAATCAGTGGCATTTCTATACACTAACAATGAGACTGAAGAAAGAGAAATTAAGCAGTTAATTCCATTTAAAATTGCAACCAAAAGCATAAGGTTCCCTTTCAAAATACCATGGAGTTTCTTCTGAGAGAGAGTTGGGACAAATTATCCTAAGATTTATGTGGAATCAGAAAAGACCCCAAATAGCCATGGGAATATTGAAAAAGAAAACCATATCTGGGGGCATCACAATGCCAGATTTCAGGTTGCCCTACAAAGCTGTGATCATCAAGCCAATGTGGTACTAGCACAAAAACAGACACATAGATCAATGGAACATAATAGAGAACCCAGTAACGGACCCTCAACTCTATGGTCAACTAATGTTCGACAAACCAAGAAAGACTATCCACTGGAAAAAGGACAATCTCTTCAATAAATGGTTTTGGGAAAATTGAACACCACATGCAGAAGAATGAATCTAGACTATTCTCTTACACCAGACACAAAGATAAACTCAAAATGATGAAAGATCTAAATGTGAGACAAGAATCCATCAAAATCCTAGAGCAGTACACAAGCAACACCCTTTTTGAACTTGGCCACAGCAACTTCTTGCAAGATACATCCATGAAGGCAAGGGAAACAAAAGCAAAAATGAACTACTGGGACTTAATCAAGATAAAAAGCCCCTGTACCGCAAAAGAGACAGTCAACAAAACTAAAGACAGTCTACAGAATGGGAGAAGATATTTGCAAATGACACATTCATAAAGGGCTAGTATCCAAGATCTCTAAAGAACTTACTAAATCAACAGCCAAGAAACAAACAATCCAATTATGAAATGGCAAAAGACATGAACAGAAATTTCACCAAAGAAAACATAACCATGGCCAACAAGCACATGAGAAAATGCTCCACATCACTTGCCATCAGGGAAATACAAATCAAAACCACAATGAGATACCAACTCACACCAGTGAGAATGGGGAAAATTAACAAGACAGGAAACAACAAATGTTGGAGAGGATGTCATAAAGGGGAACCCTCTTGCACTGTTGGTGGGAATGTGAACTGGTACAGCCACTCTGGAAAACTGTGTGGTGGCTCCCAAAGAATTAAAAATAGAACTACCTTTCAACCCAGCAATTGCACTACTGGGGATTTACCCCAAAGATACAGATGCAGTGAAATGCCAGAACACCTGCACCCCAGTGTTTATAGCAGCAATGTCAACAATAGCCAAGCTGTGGAAGGAGCCTCGGTGTCCATCGAAAGATGAATGGATAAAAAAGATGTGGTATTTGTATACAATGGAATCTTAGTCAGCCATCAGAAACAACAAATACCCACCATTTGCTTCGAGGTGGATGGAACTGGAGGGTATTATGCTGAGTGAAATAAGTCAATCGGAGAAAGACAAACATTATATGGTTTCATTGATTTGGGGAATATAAAAGATACTGTAAGAAAATAAAGGGGAAAGGAGAGAAAATGAGTGGGAAATATCAGTGAGAGTGACAGAACATGAGAGGCACCTAACTCTGGGAAACGAACAAGGGGTAGTAGATGGGGAAGTGGGTTGGGCACTGAGGGAGGCACTTGACGAGATGAGCACTGGGTGATATGCTATATGTTGGCAAATTGAACTCTGAGAAAAAAAATCAAGAAGAAATAGAAAAGTTGAACTTACCCATTATTAGCTACAAAATTGAATCAGTAATAAAAAATACTTCCAACAAATCAAAGTCCAGGACCAGTTAAATTCTACCAAGAATTTAAAGAAGAATTGATACCTATTCTTCTCAACACTTTCAAATTAGAAACAGAAGAAAAACTTCCAAATTCATTGTTTCAGGTCAGCATTAACCTGATGCCAAAATCAGATAAAAATGCTATGAAAATAAAAGATACTACAGCACAATATCTCTGATGAACAGAGATGCAAAAATCCTCAACAAATTATCAAACCAAAATCAACAATATGTTAAAGGAGTCATTCTATATGATCAAGTGGAATTTAATATTTAATATTCATGAATCATTAATGTGATATATCACATCAGCAAAATAAAGAATAGAAACCATATGATTAGCTCAGTAGATGTATAAAGAGTATCTCAATGTAAATATAAATAGAACTCTCAACAATGTGGATTTAAAGGCAATATGTGTCAACATATTAAATGCTATATATTAAAAATCAATAGCTAACGTCATGCTTAATGGTGAAAAACTGAAAGATTTTCCCCTAAAATCAAGAATAAGACAAGGATGTCCTCTCTTACCATTTGTATTTAAATATTACTGCAATTTCTAGGTGCAGCAATCAGACAAGAAAAAGAAACCAAAGGCATCCAAATTGGTAAGGAACAAGTAAAACTATCACCTTTTGCAGATGACATACTACACAAAGAAAACCTTAAATACTCCACCAAAAAAAAACTGCTAGAATAAATGAATTCAGTAAAGCTGCAGGACACAAAATTAATATCCAGAAATCAGTAGTGCTTCTATATGTTAATAACAAAGTAGCATAAACAGAAATTAAGAAAATAATCCGATTTAAGTTGTACCAAGGAGAATAAAATCCTAGGAATAAATTGATCAAAATTATGATACATTGATGAAAAATATTGAAGATGACACAAATGGAAAGATATTCCATACCCATGGACTAGACGAATCAATATTGTTAAAATGTCCATACTACCCAAAGCAATCTACAGATTCAATGGAATCCCTAACAAAATACCACAGAACAGTACAAATAATATATAAATTTTTACCAAACCACAAAAGACCTCAAATGGCCAAAGCAATCATAAGAAAGAGCAAACTGGTGGCATCACAATCCCAGATTTCAAGATAAACCACATATCTGTAGTAATCAAAATTGTATGGTAAAGTGCCCCCAACACTGGCTGCAAGTTCCTGGAAACAATGGGAGGCCCTTTAGTCCAGAACGGCAAAGCTCTGGCCCTGGCAGGGCAGGACAGACATGGCGAAAGAGCCCTGGCTAGTACCCTCCACTCTCTCCCTCCCTGAGTGGGTTCCACGCAGACCAGGAGCCACCCTGTGGCAGGGAGCTGCCTTCAGTGACACTGGCCATCTAGATGCTCACAAGGTGCCCAACTCCCAAAACAGGATAGGTGGCCTCAAAAACAAGTACACCAACAGCCTCAGGGATAAGCAGGAAAACAGAGCCGGGACCCTGGCAATGGCCAATGAGTGGCCTGAGGTTGGCAGTGGGCTATAGAGTGGCTGTGGCAGGTACATCAGGCACTAGAGCTACAGTGGGCATCAGAGGCATGGGGACTGGCACCGCCAATCCCCCAGTTGCCAAGCAGAAGCATGAGGAAGTTACAGCTACCAGAACGACCAAGAATGAAGCCCCTTGTGCTGTACCGCTGATACAGAGCTTCACAAGGCCAGTGGACTTAGTGACAGACTACCAAAAGGTGCTGTACAATAATAAGTACTGCCCTCATAGAATCTGGATGCACCTGTGGTGTTTCTGTGAGTGAGAGAGCAGCATCCTGATCCAGTTTAACTACCCTGGCCAGGCCTGCAACTGGAAGGAGAAGCAAACGTGGAAACAAAGAAGGAATACGATCTGGTCTTCTGCCTCTGCCCCTGGAGACAGGACCACTTAAAGGAGTACAAAGATTGGCACAAGATGAAACAGATGAAGGATGAAAAAAGGAAAAAGTCTGAGAAGAACACAGAAGCAAGGGAGAGGCAAAACAGTGCAGGCCACTAAACAAGCCACAGAAAGGCCTCAACCATCATCTCCCTGGCTGTACTCCATGGACCAGCAGAACTCCCAGGAGAAAACAGTGACATAGCTTACAGTTCCTCCCCCTCTGCTACTCTGGCCAGTCCTTGCCCACTGGCTCCTCCATCGTCTTATCTGCCCATGTCAGCAGCTCCAGCTCCTCAAGATACTTTGGGAGATTCTTATAGAATGCCATCCATCTGGATCCTCACAAAAAGGCCACAGCCCAAGGCTACCTGTTCCAAAACAGCCACTTTGATTACAGTTCAGCTGGGTTACCAATGCACAGGGGGGCCATTTAGATGAGCCCATGTGGTTCCTGGGGCAACTGGACCTGTCCAAGCTGCTTACTCACATCCCCAGGCATAAGTTGAACACTTGCTATGTGTAGATGGAAGATGATGCCCAAATGGGCCAGGGCGAGGACCTGTGGAAGGTCACTCTTTTGGCCCTCAGTGCTAGCCACAGAAATGTAAACTGTGCACTCCTGAGCACCTACCACTGAGCACTCCTGATGTTTGAACAGTTCCTTCTGGTGGACACAACTCTGTTCTTAAACCCCTGAAGACATATTAGATGGAATATGATGATCCATGTCATCTTCAAGGGAGACTCATGTACCTGTACACAGTGCACATGACCTTCCTGGCTGAGATTCAGGTGATTACATCTGCATCATGGCCATCACTGGGCAACATGTACACCTACACATCCTGGCTGCTTCTCCTTGCTATCAAGTGCACCTGCACTGTAAATACTGCAGTAAGCCTATCACTGACATGTGGATTAGGATGCAGTACTCCTCAGAGTGTATAAAAAGTCCAGCAGTGTCCACACTGTAGGAACCTGGACTATTATTTCCTGAAGCCGTTTTCCTCCTTCAAAGTTCTCCAAACTGATTGATGAAAGCTTTGTTTTAGTGATAGCTATTTTATTGACATTACTTCTTTGTTACATGTCTTTTATAGGGAAGCATTCTGTGGCATTGCTTTCTTTTCTTATTTAAAGGAGAGAGACTTTGTGTATATGTGCCAATAAAATGGGGTTGGCATCTTGCCCTCCCCTGAGTGTTAGTCTGTGGTGATGCCCAGAGCCCAAAAAAGGATAATTCTGTGAATCTGAGGTAGCAGTTCACTATCACTAGGAGACTCTCATGTACCTTTTAAGGTAGTGGGGAGGATAGGTTGAATTTAGGAAAGGGATTACATGATTACAAAACCAAAAACATGGTAGGAGTCAGGAGGAAACTGTTATAAAATGTAAACTGTCCAAAGAATCAGTCTGAGATCTTCTTTGGGCCTTGGAAGAAGATGTAACATGTGAATGTAACATGTGAATTTAAGTCTGCACCTGGAAAGTTGGCAGCATATCAGTCTATCTCGGTTTAATGTTCTGCAATGTACATTGATCTGAAAATTATTTGAGGGTGGACATGAGTGCTATTTTTATCACTGTCATTATTTAGCAGGAAGTTTTACTACTGAAAGTTATATCCAAATTATGATATATGAAAATTTTAAAAAGTATTATATTGGCAGAAAAATAGACATATAGATCAATAGAACAGAATAGAAAACTCAGAAATGAGCCAACAATTATATGGCCAATTAATCTTCAACAAAAGAGGAAAGAATATCCAATAGAAAAAGATAGTTTCATCAACAAATGGTGTTGGGAAAACTGGAGAGCAACATACTGAAGAATGAAACCATTTTCTTACTATGTACATAAAAATAAATTCAAAATAGATTAAAGACCTCAAAATGAGAACTTAAATCATAAAAATCCTAGAAGAGAACACAGGCAATAACTTTTTTGACATAGGCCATAGCAACATCTTACTAGGTATGTCTCCTGATGCAAGGGAAACAGAAGCAAAAATAAACTATTGGATTACAACAAAATAAAAAGCTCTGCACAGCGAAGGCAACAATGAACAAAACCAAGAGGCAACCTAAGGAATGGGAGAAGATATAAAAGATTAGTGTTTAAAATATATAAAGAACTTCTAAAACTCAACACCCAGAAAACAATACTCCAATTTAAAAAATGGGCAGAAGACATGAACACATATTTCTTCCAGAAGGCATACAAAAGACCAACAGACACATGAAAAGATGTTTATCATCACTGCCATCATGGAAATACAAATCAAACTACAGTGAAATATCACCTCACACCCATCAAAATGGCTAAAATCAACAACACAAGAAACAAATGTCAGCAAGGATGTAAAGAAAAAGGACAAACATTATATGGTCTCATTCATTTGGGGAATATAAAAAATAGTGAAAGGGAATAAAGGGGAAAGGAGAGAAAATGAGCGAGAAATATCAGGGAGGGAGACAGAACAAGAGAGACTCCTAACTCTGGGAAACGAACAAGGGGTTGTGGAAAGGGAGGTGGGTGGAGGGTGGGGGTGACTGGGTGACGGGCACTGAGGGGGGCACTTGATGGGATGAGGCACTGGATGTTATGCTATATGTTGGCAAATTGAATACCAATAAAAATTTTTAAAAAGAAAAAGGAACACAGATGCACTCTTGGTGGGAATGCAAATTGGTGAAGCCACTCTGGAAAATGATATAGAAAAAAAAGAAGATGCAATTGTAAATGGGATTGACTCCTTAATTTCTCTTTCTTCAGTCTCATTGTTAGTGTATAGAAATGCCACTGATTTCTGGGCATTGATTTTGTATCCTGCCACACTACCGAATTGCTGTATGAGTTCTAGCAATCTTGGGGTGGAGACTTTTGGGTTTTCTATGTAGAGTACCATGTCATCGGCGAAGAGGGAGAGTTTGACTTCTTCTTTGCCAATTTGAATGCCTTTAATGTCTTTTTGTTCCCTGATTGCTGAGGCTAGAACTTCCAGTACTATGTTGAATAGCAGTGGTGAGAGTGGACATCCCTGTCTTGTTCCTGATCTTAGGGGAAAGGCTCCCAGTGCTTCCTCATTGAGAATGATATTTGCTGTGGGCTTTTCATAGATGGCTTTTAAGATGTCGAGGAATGTTCCCTCTATCCCTACACTCTGAAGAGTTTTGATCAGAAATGAATGCTGTATTTTGTCAAATGCTTTCTCTGCATCTAATGAGAGGATCCTATGGTTCTTGGTTTTTCTCTTGCTGATATGATGAATCACATTGATTGTTTTGCGGGTGTTGAACCAGCCTTGTGTCCCGGGGATAAATCCTACTTGGTCATGGTGAATAATTTTCTTAATGTATTGTTGGATCCTATTGGCCAGTATCTTGTTGAGAACTTTTGCATCCATGTTCATCGGGGATACTGGTCTCTAATTCTCCTTTTTGGTGGGGTCTTTGTCTGGTTTTGGAATTAAGGTGATGATGGCCTCATAGAACGAATTTGGAAGTACTCCATCTCTTTCTATCTTTCCAAACAGCTTTAGGAAAATAAGTATGGTTTCTTCTTTAAACGTTTGATAAAATTCCCCTGGGAAGCCATCTGGCCCTGGACTCTTGTGTCTTGGGAGGTTTTTGATGACTGCTTCAATTTCCTCCCTGGTTATTGGCCTGTTCAGGTTTTCTATTTCTTCTTGTTCCAGTTTTGGTAGTTTGTGGCTTTCCAGGAATGCGTCCATTTCTCCTAGATTGCCTAATTTATTGGCGTATAGCTGTTCATAATAGGTTTTTAAAATCGTTTGTATTTCCTTGGTGTTGGTAGTGATCTCTCCTTTCTCATTCATGATTTTATCAATTTGAGTCTTCTCTCTCTTCTTTTTAATAAGGCTGGCTAATGGTTTATCTATCTTATTAATTCTTTCAAAGAACCAACTCCTGGTTCTGTTGATCTGGTACTGGCACAAAAACAGACACATAGATCAATGGAACAGAATAGAGAATCCAGAAGTGGACCCTCAACTTTATGGTCAACTAATATTCGATAAAGGAGGAAAGACTATCCATTGGAAGAAAGACAGTCTCTTCAATAAATGGTGCTGGGAAAATTGGACATCCACATGCAGAATAATGAAACTAGACCACTGTCTTTCACCAGACACAAAGATAAACTCAAAATGGATGAAAGATCTAAATGTGAGACAAGATTCCATCAAAATCCTAGAGAAGAACACAGGCAACACCCTTTTTGAACTCGGCCATAGTAACTTCTTGCAAGATACATGCACGAAGGCAAAAGAAACAAAAGCAAAAATGAACTATTGGGACTTCATCAAGATAAGAAGCTTTTGCACAGCAAAGGATACAGTCAACAAAACTCAAAGACAACCTACAGAATGGGAGAAGATATTTGCAAATGACATATCAGATAAAGGGCTAGTTTCCAAGATCTATAAAGAACTTATTAAACTCAACACCAAAGAAACAAACAATCCAATCATGAAATGGGCAAAAGACATGAACAGAAATCTCACAGAGGAAGACATAGACATGGCCAACATGCATATGAGAAAATGCTCTGCATCACTTACCATCAGGGAAATACAAATCAAAACCACAATGAGATACTACCTCACACCAGCGAGAATGGGGCGAATTAACAAGGCAGGAAACGACAAATGTTGGAGAGGATGCGGAGAAAAGGGAACCCTCTTACACTGTTGATGGTAATGTGAACTGGTGCAGCCACTCTGGAGAACTGTGTGGAGGTTCCTCAAACAGTTAAAAATAGACCTGCCCTACGACCCAGCAATTGCACTGTTGGGGGATTTACCCCAAAGATACAAATGCAATGAAACGCCGGGACACCTGCACCCCGATGTTTATAGCAGCAATGGCCACGATAGCCAAACTGTGGAAGGAGCCTCGGTGTCCAACGAAAGATGAATGGATAAAGAAGATGTGGTTTATGTATACAATGGAATATTACTCAGCTATTAGAAATGACAAATACCCACCATTTGCTTCAACGTGGATGGAACTGGAGGTTATTATGCTGAGTGAATAAGTCAGTCGGAGAAGGACAAACATTATATGTTCTCATTCATTTGGGGAATATAAATAATAGTGAAAGGAATATAAGGGAAGGGAGAAGAAATGTGTGGGAAATATCAGAAAGGGAGACAGAACGTAAAGATTGCTAACTCTGGGAAACGAACTAGGGGTGGTAGAAGGGGAGAAGGGCAGGGGGTGGGAGTGAATGGGTGACGGGCACTGGGGGTTATTTTGTATGTTAGTAAATTGAACACCAATAAAAAATAAATCAAAGAAAAAAAAAAGAAAAAAAAAGAAAATGATATAGAGGTTCCTCGAAAAGTCAAAAATAGAACTACCCTATGATCCAGCAATCACACTACCAGGTACTTAACAAAGGAATACAAAAACATGGACTCAAGGGATACATACACCCCTATGTTTGTAGCAGTATTATTCACAGTGGCCAAGATACAGAAGCAGCTCAAGTGTCCATGGATTGATGAATGAAGAAAGAAGAAGTGGTGCATATGCACAATGGAGTATTAGCCATAAAAGAGATAAAGAGAGACAAACCAAGAAATTGACTCTTAACTATAGAGAATAATCTGATGCTTATCAGAGGTGAGGTGGGTAACGGGATGAGTTATATAGGTGATGGGATTAAGGAGTGCACTTTTTAGGATGATCATTGGGCAATATATGAAATCACTGAATCATTGTAGTGTACACTGAAACTAATAAAACACTATATATTAAATGGACTTAAATTAAAAACTTAAAACTAAACAATATACATTATACAACCACAAAAGAGAAAGCATTAATTTGTTCAAAAAAGAAAACTGACAGTTATACACTAGAATCTGATGTCTTCTGTTACTTACAACTGGTAAAAGGGAATGTAGGAGAGATAGGAGGGATATAGGAGAATGGGACATCCTCTAAGAATGCATAATTTTGAATTTAATAATTTCATATTAATCTTTCACCTGTACAAAACTTGACATTAACACAAAGGTAACAAAGTAAACAAATTATTAACATTAACAAAGGTAAGTTGTTAAAAGACTCTAAACCTGAATGCAAAGAGAAATGAATGACCCCAAATTACCTTCAGTAAATTACCTTCAGCACAGTCAAACTAAAGAGGAAATATAAGAACTAATCCAATTAACTTCTTTTTAGGACTGTTCTTTTTCCTTTCCAATTAGCTTCTGAAGATAATATTTTAACTATGTACTATTAATTTGAAAACTAAAATGATCACAATAAAATTGTCTTAACAATTACTTTTCTTTTTATAGTGGTATGGATGTAATAATTCTGAAACAATTTTGTGTGAAATGTAGGATTAAGCAAACGAAAAAAATATATTTATAGTGTTAGGACCTGGAATCTCTCTTGGATAGTGAAAGGAGAGAGATAAATATGGAATAGGAGAAGGGAAAAAGAAGCCATCTGGGCTGGACAGTATTGGATGATCAATGTCCCTCTATCTCTCTCTCATCTACCAATATACTTACATACATTCACATACATATACATATGTACACATGTAAATATATGTACACATATGGAGCATTAATAGCTGCTAACAAGAAAAAGGAAAGTCATAACTATGCCTCCAGGCCACCCATAATATTGTCAAAAATGGGATCAAACTTGTGTTTGGTTAACACCTGGATCCAGCTGCCATTTGGACAGTACAAAGGTCAGGGACAATGCTAAACTGCAACGAATGCCTACAATCAGCAAATTTCAGAGTATGGGAAATCAAGTGTAAAAAGCTCAAATAAACTTAAGGAAAAGAAAAAGATTGGAGGGAAATCTATACTAGAAAAGATTTGAAAGATATATTAAAAGAAAAAAAGGCCAAGACAAAGTATAGTGGGATGCATATTGGGAGATAAAGCTGGGGACAAAATGCAAGGATGTTTTTACCAAAACAGAATCATGGTTCCCTTTGAGGGGAAATGTAATTGTAATTTGGATGAATCACAGAGATTTCTGTGATGGGATAGCTGACACAGTTGACATCTTGACCTGGGTTATGATTACTTTATAAAACTTGATTAGCTATAAATTTGTTGTTTACTATTTTCTGTGTGTTTCATCTTGTGATTAAAGAATCACAAAATCAGAGTTCAAGCATGGTGAATGAGCTACTGCATAAAATCTCCAACTCTTGTTGGAGACTGGAGACTTACATTTAACTACTGTTCATAGAAGCTACTCACATCAGTGTATATGGATTTTTAATACTGAAATGCAATAAGCAGGAGAATTGTGTTCCTCTGCCTGGGGGCATAAAGCAAATGTACCTTCAGGGAGTCAGGACAACTCAAAGTTTCTGCCTGCTGCAAGAGTCTCCCCTGTGCAAAGAGTTACACAAAATACTGCCATCATAAAAGCAGCTAATTAACAGCACTAATTGTTCTTGGGTAGTGACCAAGTTCAAATCAGAGACTTGGCACTGCCAGCCAGGAATCAGTCTGTTATGGGAATTGTCTCCTAGAAACGTGATGGTTTTCTAAAGGAAGTAAGGACAAAAGTGGTTAATGAGTCACCTGGGGGGTCAAATCCCTTTCTGTAAATTACCATCTCTTTCCCTTGTAAGATTTCTTTTTCAATCTATTGTCTATCTACCTATTGATCTGCCTATCTATCAATCTATGTATCTATCTATCATCTATCTATCCATCTATCTATCTATCTACTTATTTATATTTTACATGAAGGCAAAAGAAAGCTCTTGAATAATGAGGAAAGAAATTGATAAAAATAACAGGAAGGGGAAAATTGCGTCAATAATTGTAGCACGGCAATCTTCCTCAGCCTTTGAATAACTTCTAACAGTATTTGTTACTTTTAACAGTATTGTTTAACAGTATTTTTTGAAGATTGTTTTTGCTTTTTTTTTTTTTTTTTTTTTACTTTTAAAAGTAACAAAAGGAGATTCTGGCAGATGAGTCCCACTCTATGTATTCTAACATTGAGTCTAATTTGTAGTCAACCAGATAAAGCAAACTGTTACAACGACACCAACATTATATTTCTTCTGTCACAGTCTACCACTCCTAGGATCTATTCCCATACATATGTTCTAGGTGTCTGATGATAATCATATGGAAAGTATTGCAGTTCTCTTGGTGTGTATTGCATCTGGTCATGAATTCCATTTTGCCTCTGAATCACTGGAGCTCTCTGGGACTTGAGCCTGCTTATAGGACTAGGAGTAATGTGAAGAGGTGGGGGCAGGCACTGAGGATTACCAGCAGGCTCCTGTAGGGCAACCACCTCAGGAGAGGTCATTATAGTTTTCAGATAAGCACACACAAATCTCTTCAGATAGAGGAAGAAAAGATGCTCTCACTTGACTCATTGAGAGAGCCTCTTGTTTCTGAGTCTGTGTTACTGGGACTCTCTAGTTCTTGGGAAACTAAGCTTTTCTCATGTTGATATTCTCCTTAATCTCTTTAAGAGATCATCCAAGGAAATCTCTTCATTTTCTTTTTGGTAATTTTAGACTTCCGTTACATTTTCCAATGTACTTCCTCCTGGCTAATCTGCACCTCATTGATATGGATCTTTTCTTTATCACAGTGTCTAAGATGATTACAGACCTTTTAAATGAATGCAAGATAATTCCTTTCCAAAGCTGCATGACACAGATATGCTTCATCCACATCATGGGAGGAGTAGAGATGATGCTGCTCATAACCATGGCATTTGACAGGTACATTGCAATCTGTAGGCCTCTTCACTACCTGAACATCAGGAATCCTACAATATGTGTTTCATTTGTAACTACTAGCTGGGTCATTGGGCTGATCTACGTGTGTCTCACTTTGTTTTCATTATGAACTTGTACTTTTGAGGTCCTAATAAAGCAAAAAGCTTCTGTTATAACTCTCCTAGAATAAAAAAACTTGCATGCATGTCTGGAGCCAAGTTTGAGTTTATTATTGCTGCCAGCAGTAATGTCATGAGCATGAGCACCTTCTTTCTGCTAATCTTTCCTATACCTTCATTTTAGTCACTGTCTGGAAATGTTCTTCAAAAGACTTATCCAGGTACTTGTCACTGAGTCAGCTCACGTCACTGTGATGGTTCTATTTTTCAGTCCATATATATTTCTCTATGTCTGGTCTTTTCCCAAATCATCAAGTGATAAATGCCTGTTCACTGCTGACTTTGCTATCAACCATGTCTTGAATCCTGCCATCTATACATTATAGAACAAAGATGTAAAGGTAGCAACAAGAAGATTGTACAAGCAGGGACATGATTTCACATTTTTCTGACTGAATCTGACTCTGGAGCTCTAAACCTATACATCCATCAGCCATTTGGATACTTCCAGTGAAGGCAGATGCTCTTTGAACATGGCCAGACACACCTATCTCATTGAATAGACTCCTACTATTAGAACATTTATTTATAACCTCTACTATTGTGGGAAATGATATGGGTTATTTTAGGAGACAGCATCACTATCTACTAAATAATATTTATGATTGAAATTGTGATAGTTTTGACAATAGAAGGATATAATGATATCTCTTCTGTTTTCTATAAGTTTGCAAATGAACTACAGACATGCTTTGGATAATGTCAGGAATGATTATATCAACTATACATGGGACTAGCAATTCCATCTATTTACTCAGGTTGTGTTCCCTCAGAAGAAGATCCAAAGACAAAATGTGATTGCCAGTAGTTTATTTAGAAGTTTATTTTCAAACATCTGATTAAGTGAATAGAAAATGAGACAGAGAAGTGAAGGCTACTTATGTTGATAAATGTGATTAGGGTGCAAGCTTACAACGGACCTATGGGAGACTCCATAAATTCTATGGCTTAGAATTGTCCCAGTTGAAGGGAAAAGAGCTGGAATACTTACATTTTTTTATTTTTATTTTTTTAATAATAAATTTATTTTTTATTGGTGTTCAATTTACCAACATACAGAATAACACCCAGTGCTCATCCCATCAAGTGCCCCCCTCAGTGCCCGTCACCCATTCACCTCCACCCCCCACCCTCCTCCCCTTCCACCACCCCTGGTTTGTTTCCCAGAGTTAGGAGTCTTTATGTTCTGTCTCCCTTTCTGACATTTCTTACCCATTTCTTCTCCCTTCCCTTCTATTCCCTTTCACTATTATTTATATTCTCCAAATGAATGAGAACATATAATGTTTGTCCTTCTCCAATTGACTTACTTCACTCAGCATAATACCCTCCAGTTCCATCCACGTTGAAGCAAATGGTGGGTATTTGTCGTTTCTAATGACTAATATTCCATTGTATACATAGACCACATCTTTTTTATCCATTCATCTTTCGATGGACACCGAGGCTCCTTCCACAGTTTGGCTTTTGTGGACATTGCTGCTAGAAACATCAGGGTGCAGGTGTCCCGGCGTTTCATTGCATCTGTATCTTTGGGGTAAATCCCCAGCACTGCAATTGCTGGGTCATAGGGCAGGTCTGTTTTTAACTCTTTGAGGAACCTCCACACAGTTCTCCAGAGTGGCTGCACCAGTTCACATTCCCACCAACAGTGTAAGAGGGTTCCCTTTTCTCCGCATCCTCTCCAACATTTGTGGTTTCCTGCCTTGTTAATTTTCCCCATTCTCACTGGTGTGAGGTGGTATCTCATTGTGGTTTTGATTTGTATTTCCCTGATGGCAAGTGATGCAGAGCATTTTCTCATGTGCATGTTGGCCACGTCTATGTCTTCCTCTGTAAGATTTCTGTTCATGTCTTTTGCCCATTTCATGATTGGATTGTTTGTTTCTTTGGCTGTTGAGTTTGATAAGTTCTTTATAGATCTTGGAAACTAGCCCTTTATCTGATATGTCATTTGCAAATATCTTCTCCCATTCTGTAGGTTGTCTTTGAGTTTTGTTGACTGTATCCTTTGCTGTGCAAAAGCTTCTTATCTTGATGAAGTCCCAATAGTTTATTTTTTGCTTTTGTTTCTTTTGCCTTTGTGGGTGTATCTTGCAAGAAGTTACTGTGGCCAAGTTCAAAAAGGGTGTTGCCTGTGTTCTCCTCTAGGATTTTGATGGAATCTTGTCTCACATTTAGATCTTTCATCCATTTTGAGTTTATCTTGGTGTCTGGTGAAAGACAGTGGTCTAGTTTCATTATTCTGCATGTGGATGTCCAATTTTCCCAGCACCATTTATTGAAGAGACTGTCTTTCTTCCAGTGGATAGTCTTTCCTCCTTCATCGAATATTAGTTGACCATAAAGTTGAGGGTCCACTTCTGGATTCTCTATTCTGTTCCATTGATCTATGTGCCTGTTTTTGTGCCAGTACCACACTGTCTTGATGACCACTGCTTTTACATTTTAAAAGACTTATTGTTTACTTATTTTAGAAAAAGAGAGAGAGCATCCATATATATTTCTCATGTCTGAGAAATCCATATATATTCAGTCCATATATATTTCTCTATGTCTGGTCTTTCCCCACATCATCAAATGATAAATGCCTGTTTAGGGGTGTAGAGCAGGATAGGAACAAGCAGACTTGGGGCTGAACACAGAGTCTGATACAGGGCTTGATCCCAGGATTCTGAGATCACAACCTGAGCAGAAATGACTGAGTCACTCAGGTGCACCTACTTTTTCATTATTTAAAGACTTTGTTTATTTATGAGAGACAAACAGAGAGAGGTAAGACAGAGCAGAGGGAGAAGCAGGCTCCCTGCAGGGAGCCCGATGTGGGACTAGATCCTCAGACCTCAGGGTCACACCCTGAGCTGAAGGCAGATGTTCAACCACTGAGCCACTCAGGTGCCCCTACTTTTTCATTTTTAAAGGTTGTATTAACTCCTTAGTATGTCCAGTATTTCCCATAGAGAATACTGTGCATTACATGAAGCCAGAGGAAGAAACATGACACAGACTTTCAGGTGCTGGCAGCAGAGAAACATCTCCTTGTTAGGAAGTAAGAAATGCCAAGACCACTTTTTAAAGAACTTAGTTCTCCTTTACCTTATCCTGTCATAGATTCTTCAAAATAATAACTATTTTTGATTTTACAAAAGGAAGACTTAAAACAGGAAAGCTACAGTATCACTGTTGCTCATGGTTGATAATTATATTCTCCTCTATTACCCTTTCTAAATCCTCCTATCCCAGAGCAGTTCTTCTGATGATCTATGTTATTTGCCTGCTGAGGTGGGCCCATTTGTTTGTAAGCAGTTTGAGCTCCAGTTAAAGTGTTCTTGCCAATCTACTGTTGCTACAGTTATCATCCATCATGGAGTCAACAAGAGATACCTCAGTGAACCCCTAATTTTACACAAACTCTTTGCTGTATCACCCATTAAGAAGCAGCAACCTGATATTTATCACATATGGGATAAAACTGAGATATCTCAATCTTCTGAATATTGGTCTTCTAATATGAGGAACCCCAAGTGACAGAAAAGCAGTTAAACATTATAGGTATATTATAACTCAAATTGTGTCTCCCAAAAGAACCGTCTTCCCCATTACTGCCAAATCTAAAATTTGAGGGCAGGAAACAGAAACTGCACAAGAACTTCACTGAAATTTATGATAAAAGACACTACTATTTTCTCCATCTCTTTGGTTGCAAGACCTATATATTTTATCCACAGGGACCCAGCACCATCTAAAAATGTCACTAGATCAAAGTATATATCCTGAAGCACAGACACCAGCTCTGCAGGGTATCATCTTCAAAATGGCGCCTCAATCGTAACTTTAACAGGCTCTTCCAATGTTCTATGAGATGGACAGCTTCCAATCATGCAACATAGAAAGGAAAAATGGGTTCCTTAATTATGCATGCTTTTGTGTACTTTCTCAGCTATAAAGTGAGTAGTCCTGGCTTAAGGAAATATTATGCAATATTCCTATTGGAAATCAGACATTGTGAACATTTGGATAGTGGTACAGGGCAAAGCCACTCAAAGTAGGAAAGATAATGCATAGTCAAAAAATACATATGAATCCTCAAAAGAATCAATCTCTGTCTCCTCCAGTTAAGAAAGGGCTCAGTGTCAGTAACTACCCTCAAGTGATTGATTCCAGTTCTTAAAACATGGTACTATTTCAAGGATCTCCCTGTGCTGCTGACAGGTCAAATATTCCACAGTGGTAGTAATTAGCACAAACTCATGTAACAAAAAGCTGACTCTGTAGAGCCTATACATAGCCTTCCTTTCTACCATGATTCTACCATCACCTTCATTCATGGATCCCTTCTGAAAGTATGAGATTAGCTGAGGAGAGCTTCCATTTATCCTTTTAACTATGTAGTTCAACACATTATACCCAATGATTCTTTAAATTAAATTTTTATCGTTCAAATAAATGTATAATTTCACTCTCCTGGTTGAAACCTGACACACTCCACTCCAACAAAAAAGAAAAAATACTTAAACAATTCTAGGAAATTCTCCTGACAAGTAACCAGAAAAAAGCATTCTAAATCTCCATTAGAGGGCAGCCCGGTGGCTTAGCGGTTTAGCGCCGCCTTCAGCCCAGGGTGTGATCCTGCATGGAGCCTGCTTCTCCCTCTGCCTGTGTCTCTACCTCTCTCTCTGTGTCTCTCATGAATGAATAAATAAAATCTTAAAAAAAAAGGAAAGAAAAAAATAAATCTCCTTTAGAAATATATATTAAAGGAGTGCTGGGTGGTTCAGTCAGTTAAGCACCTGTCTTTGGCTGAGGCCATGATCCCAGGATCCTGGGATCAAGCCCTGCATTAAGCTCCATGATCAGTGAGAAGTCTGCTTCTAACCCTTCCCTGGCTTGTGTGCACTCATGCTCTCTCTCTCCCAAATAAATATATAAGATCTTTTATATATGTAAAGATTTTATATATTTTAAAATATATACTATATAACATATAAAATATTTAATATTTATTAATAAATATATTAAAATATATTAAAAACATATATGTTTATATATAATTTAATATATTATATATAATATAATTTATATAATAAAATATATAAACATTTATATTTATATAATAAATATAAATTATTTAAATATATTCATACATATATAAATACATATTTAAATATATATTTTAAAGTATGAAAGTTTTTATGACTGAGATAAAATAAAGGGTCTGATTATCATACTGAAGACAAAACAGAGTTTTTAGTTACGAACTTTTCTAATAATTCAAGGATACAGGTAACTGCAAGACATTAGTGAAGCAGATGTCTGAGAGTGCCAACATAATTCCCCAGGTTCTGTCATGTTGCACTACGATGTTACCTGGCCCAGATATAACAGATGAAGTCTCCAGTAATACATGAAAGATATCACTTACAAAAAGGGAAGTATTTTGGTCATGACATATCTCGTCTTTATATTCCCATATGTACATAGTGAACATTAATATTTTGTTGTGGGTTCTGTTTCATAAAACATAAACTCTGTGTTCATTTAACATAAGCAAACTAAAATGACAAAGTACATCCTGCTAACATTCCATTATCTATCTTCTAATAGAGACCACTAGAGGAGATCCAGTTAACATGTTTTCCATGGAGATTTGACCAAGTCATGTCTTCTTGTTATTCTCATTTACTCTCCTCCCCTCCCTATGGTTCTCTCTGTCTCGTCTATCTCTTCACCCCATCCTTTTTTTCTTGACCACAAAACACAGAATGGTTACACACCAGTTACTAATCCTTTCCTTCTAATAAACAGTTTCAAAAAACACAATAACATTATAAGAAAGGAAAATAATAAACCAATTTGTAAATCCCTTCACCACAGATTTAAAAAATCTAAAAAGCAATAACAAAATAAAAATATTGATATGTGTAAGAGAAAACACCAGAAGAACTTAGTTTTATGCCAGAAAGCAAGGTTGTTTTAACTTTTGGAAATTATTCAGAAGAATTCACTATATGTATATGAAGGGAGAAAAATCATACTAACATTTTGATAGATATAGAAAATGCATTCTATTAAATCCAGTACCCATACTCAATAAATTTCACAGCAAAAGTCTCAGCAAAGTAGGAATAAAAGGTGTACTGAGTTCAACAGCGTCCCCACAAAATTCAAGTCCATCCAGAACATCAGAATGTGAGCTAATTTGGAAACAGAATTTTTGTAGATGTAATTAATAAGAATCAAGATAACACAAAGATAACACACTGAACTAGGATGGACTTTAAATCCAATAGATGTCCTTATATGAGATGAAAAAGGACACAAAGAGACACAAGGAAGGAGGCTATGTGAAGAGAGAGGCAGAGATTAGAATTAGGTTGTCACAAAACCAAGAAATGACAGGAGCCACCATGAGATAGAAAAGGCAAAGAAAAAAATCTCACCTAGAGTATTCAGAGGTGATGTGGACCTTTCAATACCTTGATTTTGGATTTCTAGCCTCCAGAACTTTGAGAAAATTATTTCCTGGATTTTTAAGCCAGCAAGCTCGTGGTCATTTGTTACAGTAACCCTAGAAAAAAAGATAAAAGGGAACTCTTTCTGATAAACAGTATGTAAACAAAGACTACAGGATACGGTGCAGGTAATATGATATATTAAGAGCTGTCCCTTTAGATTAGAAATATGACCACATTCCTCTTACTATTACTTAACTATTTTTATTTTTATTTTAATATTTTATATTAAAATATATTAATTTATATTATAAAATATATTAATATTAAATATTAATATAAATATAATATTAATATAAAATAATATCTATAAATATAATATTAATATTAATATAAAATATAATATTAATATAAAATATATTAATTTATATTAAAATTATATTTTATTTTTATATTAATAAAAAGTGAAGTATCTCACAAGTAAAATAAAACAAAAAATTAAACAAAATGTATTAAAATTGAATATTATGGGTGGCGGGGCATGATGGCAGTAGAGTAGGGTCCCCCAAGTCACCTGTCCCCACCAACTTACCTAGATAACTTTAAAATCATTCTGAAAACCTATGAATTCAGCCTCAGACTTAAAGAGAGAACAGCTGGAATGCTACAGAGAAAAGAGTTCAGGCTTCTAATAAGGCAGGAAGATGAAAAAAATAAAATAAAAAAAGAATACAGTGGGGGAAGGGCCCACAAGGAGCCGGGCTAAGGCTGGGTGGCAAGAGCCTCCAGGACAGAAAAGCCCAGCCTTGGAGAAGCAGGAACTTTAAAAATCTTCCCTGATGGAAAGGTGCTTACAGGGAACTCGGGCAGGATCCCAGAAGGGGCAGTGGAGCCTCCAGGTTCCGGAGTCACTAACAGAGGAGGTGCACCCCGGGGTAGACCGTGCCACACACTGTGGGCCCTAGGCTGAAAAGGGCTGGAGCTCGCTCTCAAGCAGCCCCGGGAGCAGCTCAGGCAGCGGCTCAATGACGAGGGGGCTGCGCGGCCACGGGAGCACAATTCCAGTGGCCAGGCCCCAGATCCCAGGGTGCCGGGGGACACAGCCCACAATCCTGCACTCCCCCTGGGACAGCCGGAGGCTGGGAGGGCACAGGACAGTGATGATGCTCCTGCCACCAGGCACCCCCGAGCTGTGCAGATCAGCGCCCACACCGGCGGAGCATCCAGACCAGTGCAGACTGGGAGACTGTGGTAGTTACTGCGGGAACTGACTCCAGGGCAGGAGGGCAGGCCACTGCCACTGTTATTCCTCCTTGTGATACTCTGTGCCTGGGACGGAGCAGGGCTGCCAGGGAACAGGGGCATCACAGGATGAACAGCTCCCACTGAGCTGTGCACCTGGCAGGGGGCAGGGCAGCTCCCTCAGGTGCACACACCTGAGAATCAGCACAGCAGGACCCTCCCCCAGAAGACCAGCAGGAAGGACCGGGGCAGAGCAAGTTCTCGACCCAGCAGTGCTAGAAAGCTCCAGGGAAAGTCAAGGAATTTACAATATATAAAACCAGAGGATAACTCTCCTTATTTGTTTTTTGTTCTTGTTTTGTATTCTTTGTTTTTTTTTTATTGTTGTTGTTGTTTGTTTCTTCCCTTTTTTCCACTTTTATCTTCCTTTTTCCAGTACAACTTGTTTTTAGCCACTCTGCACTGAGCAAAATGACTAGAAAGAAGAACTCACCACAAAACAAAGAATCAGAAACAGTAGTCTCTGCCACAGAGTTACAGAATTTGGATTAGAATTCAATGTCAGAAAGCCAATTCAGAAGCAAAATTATAAAGCTACTGGTGGCTCTGGAATAAAGTATAACGGATTCAAGAGACTTCATGATTACAGAATTTAGATCTCATCAGGCCGAAATTAAAACTGATTAAAATTGATTAAAAATCAATTAAATGAAATGCAATCCAAACTGGAGGTCCTAAAGACGAGGGTTAATGGAGTAGAAGAACGAGTGAGTAACATAGAAGACAAGTTTATGGCAAGGAAGGAAGCTGAGGAAAAAAGAGAAGAACAATTAAAAGATCATGAGGAAGGTTACGGGAAAGAGATGACAGCCTCAAGGAAAAATCTATGTTTAATTGGGGTTCCAGAAAAGCGCTGAAAGGGACAGAGGACCAGAAAATGTATTTGAACAAATCATAGCTGAGAACTTCCCTAACTTGGGAGGGAAAGAGGTATTCAGAACCAAGATATAGAGAGATCCCCCCTAAAATCAAAAACAGTTCAACACCCGAACAATTAATACTGAAACTTGCAAATTCCAAAGATAAAGAGAAGATCCTTAAAGCAGCAAGAAACAATAGATCCCTAACCTATATGGGGAGAAGTATTAGGTTAACAGCAGACCTCTCCACAGAGACGTGGCAGGCCAGAAAGGGCTGACAAGATATAATCAGGGTCCTAAATGAGAAGAACCTGCAGCCAAGAATACTCTATCCAGCAAGACTCTCATTCAGAATAGAAGGAGAGATAAAGAGCAGAAACTGAAAGAATATGTGACCACCAAACCAGGTCTCCAAGAAATATTTTTTTTTAATTTTTTTATTCATTTATGATAGTCACAGAGAGAGAGAGAGGCAGAGACACAGGCAGAGGGAGAAGCAGGCTCCATGCACCGGGAGCCCGACGTGGGAATCGATCCCGGGTCTCCAGGATCGTGCCCTGGGCCAAAGGCAGGCGCCAAACCGCTGCGCCACCCAGGGATCCCGGTCTCCAAGAAATATTAAGGGGGACTCTAAAAGAAAGAGGAAGTCCAAGGGAACAATCCACAAAAACAGGGACTGAATAGGTATCATGATGACACTAAATTCATATCTTTCAACAGTAACTCTGAATGTGAATGGGCTTAATGACCCCATCCAAAGGTGCAGGGTTTCAGACTGGATACTAGAGCAAGACCCATCTATTTGCTGTCTACAAGAGACTCATTTTAGACTTAAGGACACCTACAGCCTGAAAATGAAAGGTTAGAGAACCATTTACCATTCAAATGGTCCTCAAAAGAAAGCAGGGGCAGCCATCCTCATATCAGATAAACTAAAGTTTATCCCAAAGACTGTAGTAAGAGATGAAGAGGGACAGTATATCATACTTAAGGGATCTATCCAACAAGAGAACCTAACAATCATCAATATTTATGCCCCGAATGTGGAAGCTGCCAAGTATATAAATCAATTAATAACCAAAGTTAAGACATACTTAGATAATAATACACTTATACTGAGAGACTTCGACACGGTGCTTTCTGCAAATGACAGATTTTCTAAGCACAACATCGCCAAAGAAACAAGAGCTTTAAATGATACACTAGACCAGATGGATTTCACAAATATTTACAGAACTTTACATCCAAACGCAACTGAATACACATTCTTCTCAAGTGCACATGGAACTTTCTCCAGAATAGACCACATACTGGTTCACAAACTGATACCAAAAGATTGGAATTGTCCCCTGCATATTTTCAGACCATAATGCTTTGAAACTAGAACTCAATCACAAGAAGAAATTTGGAAGAAATTCAAACACGTGGAGGTTAAAGAGCATCCTGCAAAAAGATGAAAGGGTCAACCAGGATTTTTTGAGAAGAACTGAAAATATTTCTGGAAAGTAATGAGAATAAAGATACAAACGATCAAAATCTTTGGGATTCAGCAAACGCAGTTCTGAGAGGGAAATACATAGCATTACAAGCATCCATCCAAAAACTGGAAAGACCCCAAATACAAAAGCTAACCTTGCACCCAAAGGAGCTGGAGGAAAAAACATCAAATAGATCCAACACCCAGCAGAAGCAGAGAGTTAATTAAGATTCAAGCAGAACTCAATGAAATAGAGACCAGAAGAACTGTGGAACAGATTAACAAAACCAGGAGTTGGTTCTTTGAAAGAATTAGTAAGATAGATAAACCATTAGCCAGTTTTATTAAAAAGAAGAGAGAAAAGACTCAAATTAATAAAATCATGAATGAGAAAGGAGAGATCACCACCAATACCAAGGAAATACAAACGATCTTAAAAACTTATTATGAGCAGCTTTACGCCAATAAATTAGGCAATGTAGAAGAAATGGATGCATTTCTGGAAAATCACAAACTACCAAATCTGGAACAGGAAGAAATAGAAAACGTGAACAGATGGACAGCCAGGGAGGAAATTGGAGCAGTCATCAAAAATGTCCCAAACACAAAAGTCCAGGGCCAGATGGCTTCCCAGGGGAATTCTATCAAAGGTTTAAAAAAGAAACAATATCTATTCTACTAAAGCTGATCCGAAAGGTAGGAGATGGAGTACTTCCAAACTCATTCTATGAGGCCAGCATCACTTTAATTCCAGAACCAGACAAAGACCCCACCAAAAAGGAGAATTATAGACCAATATCCCTGATTAACATGGATGCAAAAATTCTCAACAAGATACTAGCCAATAGGATCCAACAACACATTAAGAAGAGTATTCACCGGCAGCCCCAGTGGCGGAGCAGTTTAGTGCCGCCTGCAACCCAGGGCGAGATCCTGGAGACCCAGGATCGAGTCCGTGGCGGGCTCCCTTCATGGAGCTTGCTTCTCCCTCTGCCTGTGTCTCTGCCTCTCTCTCTCTCTCTCTCTCTCTCTGTCTCTATGAATAAATAAAATTTAAAAATCTTAAAAAAAAAGAAGAGTATTCACCGTGACCAAGTGGGATTTATCCCAAGGATGCAAGACTGGTTCAACACTCCTAAAGCAATCAATGTGATTGATCATACCAGCAAGAGAAAATACAAGAACCATATGATCCTCTCAAGAGATGCAGAGAAAGCATTTGACAAAATACAGCATCCATTCCTGATCAAAACTCTTCAGAGGGTAAGGATAGAGGGAACATTCCTCAGCATCTTAAAAGCCATCTACAAAAAGCTCACAGCAAATAACATTCTCAATGGGGAAACACGAGGAGCCTTTCCCCTAAGATCAGGAACAAGACAGGGATGTCCACTCTCACCACTGCTATTCAACATAGTACGAGAAGTTCTAGCCTCAGCAATTAGGCAACAAAAAGAAATAAAAGGCATTCAAGGGATCCCTGGGTGGCACAGCGGTTTGGCGCCTGCCTTTGGCCTAGGGCGCGATCCTGGGGACCTGGGATCGAATCCCACGTCGGGCTCCCGGTGCATGGAGCCTGCTTCTCCCTCTGCCTGTGTCTCTGCCTCTCTCTCTCTCTCTCTCTCTCTCTCACTGTGTGCCTATCATAAAAAGAAAAGGCATTCAAATTGGCAAAGAAGTTCAACTCTCCCTCTTTGCAGATGACATGATACTGTACTTAGAAAACCCAAAAGCCTCCACCCCAAGATTGCTAGAACTCATACAGCAATTTGGCAGCGTGGCAGGATACAAAATCAATGCCCAGAAATCAATGGCATTTCTGTACACTAACAATGAGACTGAAGAAAGAGAAATTAAGGAGTCCATCCCATTTACAATTGCACCCCAAAGCATAAGATACCTAGGAATAAACCTAACCAAAGAGGTAAAGGATCTATACCCTAAAAACTACAGAACACTTCTGAAAGAAATTGAGGAAGACACAAAGAGAGATGGAAAAATATTCCATGCTCATGGTTGGAAGAATTAATATTGTGAAAATGTCCATGCTACCCAGGGCAATTTATACATTTAATGCAATCCCTATCAAAATACCATGGACTTTCTTCAGAGACTTGGAACAAATTATCTTAAGATTTGTGTGGAATCAGAAAAGACCCCAAATAGCCAGGGGAATTTCAAAAAAAGAAAACCATAGCGGGGGCATCATAATGCCAGATTTCAGGTTGTACTACAAAGCTGTGGTCATCAAGACAGTGTGGTACTGGCACAAAAACAGACACATAGATCAATGGAACAGAATAGAAATCCAGAAGTGGATCCTTAACTTTATGGTCACCTAATATTTGACAAAGCAGGAAAGACTATCCACTGGAAAAAAGACAGTCTCTTCAATAAATGGTGATGGGAAAATTGGACATCCACATGCAGAAGAATGAAACTAGACCACTCTCTTGCACCATACACAAAGATAAATTCAAAATGGATGAAAGATCTAAATATGAGACCAGAATCTATCAAAGTCCTAGAGGAGAACACAGGCAACACCCTTTTTGTTTTTTGTTTTTTTTAATTGTTAAATATTTTATTTCATCAGGGATATTGGTCTATAATTCTCCTTTTTGGTGGGTCTTTGTCTGGTTCTGGAATTAAAGTGATGCTGGCCTCATAGAATGAGTTTGGAAGTACTCCATCTCTTTCCATATTTCCAAACAGCTTTAGATTTAGTAGAATAGGTATGGTTTCTTCCTTAAACATTTGTTAGAATTCCCCTGGGAAGCCATCTGGACCTGGACTTTTGTGTTTGGAAGGTTTTTGATGACTGCTTCAATTTCTCCCTGGTTATTGGCCTTTCAGGTTTTCTATTTCTATTGATGATTGTTAGGTTCTCTTGTTGGATAGATCCCTTAAGTATGATATACTGTCCCTCTTCATCTCTTACTACAGTCTTTGGGATAAACTTTAGTTTATCTGATATGAGGATGGCTGCCCCTGCTTTCTTTTGAGGACCATTTGAATGGTAAATGGTCCTCTAACCTTTCATTTTCAGGCTGTAGGTGTCCTTAAGTCTAAAATGAGTCTCTTGTAGACAGCAAATAGATGGGTCTTGCTCTAGTATCCAGTCTGAAACCCTGCACCTTTGGATGGGGTCATTAAGCCCGTTCACGTTCAGAGTTACTATTGAAAGATATGAATTTAGTGTCATCATGATACCTATTCAGTCCCTGTTTTTGTGGATTGTTCCCTTGGACTTCCTCTTTCTTTTACAGAGTCCCCCTTAATATTTCTTGGAGAACTGGTTTGGTGGTCACATATTCTTTCAGTTTCTGCTTATCTTGGAAGCTCTTTATCTCTCCTTCTATTCTGAATGAGAGTCTTGCTGGATAGAGTATTCTTGGCTGCAGGTTCTTCTCATTTAGGACCCTGAATATATCTTGTCAGCCTTTTCTGGCCTTCCAGGTCTCTGTGGAGAGGCCTGCTGTTAATCTAATATTTCTCCCCATAAAAGTTAGAGATTTCTGGTTTCTTGCTGCTTTAAGGGTCTTCTCTTTATCTTTGTAATTTGCAAGTTTCACTATTAAGTGTCGAGGTCAACACCCTCTTTGAACATGGTCACAGTAACTTCTTGCAAGATACATCTATGAAGGCAAGAGAATCAAAAGCAAAAATGAACTATTGGGACTTCATCAAGATAAGAAGCTTTTGCACAGCAAAATAAACAGTCAACAAAAGTAAGACACCTACAGAATGGGAGAAGATATTTGCAAGTGACATATCAGATTTAGGGGTACTATCCAAGATCTATAAAGAACTTATTAAACTCAACAGCAAAGAAACAAACAGTCCAACCATGAAATGGGCAGAAGACATGAATAGAAATTTCATCAAAGAAACATACACATGGCCAACAAGCACATGAGAAAATGCTCTGCATCACTGGTCATCAGGGAAATACAAATCAAAACCACAATGTGATACCACCTTACACCAGTGAGAAAAGTGAAAATTAACAATACAGGAAACCACAAATGTTGGAGAGGATGTGGAGAAAGGGAACCCTCTTGCACTGTTGGTGGGAATGTGAACTGGTACAGCCACTCTGGAAAACTGTGTAGAGGTTCCTCAAAGAGTTAAAAATAGAGCTACCCTATGACCCAGCAATTGCACTGCTGGTGATTTACCCCAAAGATACAGATGCAGTGAAATACTGTGAAACCTGCAACCCAGTGTTCATAGGAGCAGTACCCACAATAGCCAAATTGTGGAAGGAGCCTGGGTGTCCATCGAAAGTTGAATGGATAAGGAAGATGTGGTCTATATATACAATGGAATATTACTCAGCCAGTAAAAACGACAGATAGCCATGGTTTGCTTCTGGGTGGATGGAACTGGAGAGTTTTATGCTGAGTGAAGTAAGTCATTTAGAGAAGGACAAACATTATACGGTCTCATTTATTTGGCAAATATAAAAAATAGTGAAGGGCAAAAAAGAGAAAGGAGAGAAAATGAGTGGGAAATATCAGTGAGGGTAACAGAACATGAGAGACTCCTAACTCTGGGAAACAAGGGGTAGTGGAAAGTAAGGTGGGCAGGGGGGTAGGGTGACTGGGTGACAGGGACTGAGGGGAGCACTGGATGGGATGAGCACTAGGTGTTATGCTATATGTTGGCAAATCGAACTCCATTTTAAAAAATGAAAAAAAAAAACACTCAAGTAACAACTCTACAGAAAATGCTCAATAAATATTTATCACTAAATGAATAAAATCAACAAAGAGTAAAAACAAGTAATGTGAAAAATTTCTTGAATTCTGTTTGGGCGTGCTTTCTACATTCAATCAAATGTCATATTTTTGCATTACTTCCTTTCTTTCTCCTTTTCTCAATAATTTTCTCTGCTTGTATATCCTCAATACTCACAGTGAAATCTATTAATGAGTACCTTTTGTAGACTTAAGCCAATTCAAAGTTTGGGCCATTCTCAGCTGAAGCAGCCTATAAATCAGTGGTCTCAGCCTTCTCTGATACTTCTAGGTCTCATAAACTCTAATAGGAACCCCGCTCCTGTTGACCCAGCAGCCTTCTCTGCTGCCAAGCTAACCCAGGGTCCATGCCTCAGAGGATGATACTCAAATCACAACTTGTCCTGTGTCTGCCTGGCCAACTCCTTTGGACTTCATTTCTACCTTAGATCCTCTTCATTCACCTGGATATGCTGTTCTTCATGGTATCCAGTGTCTGCCTTGGAACACAAGTACACAGGACAGGAGCAGACATATATGACATGATAGAATGATTTCATGGGGCACTGAGAGCACAAGAGCTCTCAGGGGATTTGGGAGGGGCAGCAATAAAAGAAATTTTCCTCTGATCCTGGAGTAGTTGTGCTTATTCTAGACAAATAAATTGTTTTACCTCTTTTTTTTTTTGTTTTACCTCATCTTACATATACTATGATTTATGTAATTGACCATGCATCCCTACTTACATTTTATTTTTTTTATTTTTTTTACTGGTGTTCAATTTACCAACATACAGAATAACCCCCAGTGCCCGTCACCCAATCACTCCCACCCCCCGCCCTCCTCCCCTTCTACCACCCCTAGTTCGTTTCCCAGAGTTAGCAGTCTTTACGTTATGTCTCCCTTTCTGATATTTCCCACACGTTTCTTCTCCCTTCCCTTATATTCTCTTTCACTATTATTTATATTCCCCACATGAATGAGAACATATAATATGTCAGTCCACATTATTCCCCAGTTTGTATCCTTCTTTATATATTTTGCGGTATCAATACTTTCTGAAAATTAATTGTAGACTGTCATCTACAGAAAGAGAATCATGACTTTTCCTTGTTTCTGAACTGAAAAAAATAAAATACAGCACTAAACAAAGATAGATCACTTAACACTTTGGGGCCCCGTGATAGCCTGTAGATCAGGTTCTTTATATCTCCACATCAAAAATAGGTGAAGTCTTACTTTTACAGAGGTACAGTAGGCTTTTTTCAATGCTTTATTATAGGTCCTTTCAATGAGTATCTCCCTCAGGTAAGCATGCTTCTCTTAGGAACCACTTGAGATAACTCCTTACATCTTCCTCTTTTGTGTTTGTATCTGTTTCCCCTTGATCTCTTATGAAATTGATCCAATAATATACAAATTTTATTTTTATCCAGGCAACTCAGAAAAATAAAAGTCAAAAGCATTCAAGAAGACCTTCTTCCCAGTACTTCAAAGTTGGGGATCATAGGTAAATATATACAGCTAAACACTGGCTATGAATAATGCAGAAAACAATCAATACATTCCCCCACTGTCATTTGTAAGAGTTATCTTTACACATCAGGGGTTTTACATCTTCTATTTTTTCAAGTTTTGTACTATGAGTGAACGTATGTCTGTCCACTCAGGTTCTATTTTCACACATTTCATCCCAAAGATCATGTAACCTATATGGGGATACTTTTACACAAACCAACATATTGCCTAAAAACTTCCCTCTTCTCCTCTATTTCATTTCCAGGCAATTTCTCTTTCACTATTTCTCTTGTGGGAAAACCAATGTGACTTAAAGATTTAGTTCCCCAAGAGATATTAATACTGGGCTTAGAACTGGCCCTTTAGTTTCTACTCTTTGGTAAAATATTTGTCAGAAGTTTTTTCTTATTGAAAATATTTTCATCCTTTTATTCTACACCATCATTCTCTTATTCTCAGATTCCAATCATTGCATTGCATTGTTTTATCATATCAATTCTACACACACACACACACACACACACAAACACACACACACATCTTTTGATATGTTCAATTTGTCTCTTTGATGTGAAAATTTTTCAAGATTCATGTGCTTCTGATTTTTGTGCTCTCCAACTCATTTTAAACATTTTCCCCCCACTGTGTAAAAGAGACATCTGACATCAGCTATTCCTACCCTATTTGAGAACCAAATTTTGTTTTAAAACAGAGGGAGTAAATCTCAATCCTCAACCTCCAGGATTCTGGTGTTGTTCCTCCCCTTCAGTGTTACTTTCCTCTGCATTAGAAGGAACCAGCCAATGCCTAGTCTGAGAGGCTGTGCTCCAAGTCAAAGAGTTTCTGGTCCCATGCCAGGGGATGGCACAGAGAAACTGGTGGATATAAATTCTGAGATGGAGGTAAGTGTTCAAGGACTGACTAGGTTGTGTGAAGAAACAGGAACATGGGCTAGCAAGGAAATTCCCAGTGGGTGGAAAAATGTCTTTCAGGAAGGGAAAGCTAATTTTATTGTAATGAATAAAACTTAGGGATAAATAGGCTCCTTCCTAATTAGGCTAAAGTGACCCTCTCAAAAATAGATAATTCTAGCTTTTTCACAACTCTTTCTAGTAAGCAGGTGTAGTGCATTATTGAGGAAGACCCCTGGACTGGAAGTCCTTAAGCTGACTTCTAGTTTTGCGTCTGTGAATGTTTTGGTGTGAATACACTGGCTAGCCATTTATCCTCATGGAGTTGGCTGTCTACTTGTACAAGGAAGTAACTGAATAGGTTCTCTCAAAGTTCTCTCCCACTTCTATACAAATCTATGATTCTGATCATCTTGTTTGATATCTATATTTCCTGTTTAAGGATGGGTCTCCTCAGGCCCTGAATGATTGAAAAGTTTACATCTCCAAGAGGAGGGATAGCAAACTGTATGGGGACTTGGATTCTGAGGAATTCCTGAGAGCTTCACATAGTCACCAGGGTTTTCTAAAAAAAAAAAAAAAAAAAAAAAAAAAAAAAAAAAAACCAAGAAGAAACCAAGTGCATGGTCTTTTTCTCCAAACAGGCTCTCTCAAGTCAAAAGGATTTCCTCATCAATGATGCATGCTAATTCCAAATGTTTGTAATAGAAAGAGTGAAAATTTCTTCATTCAGCTAAATGCTCACTTTTTATATATATGTAACTGGGTTATCATTGGGCAGTGCAAGCTTGTGGAGAATGTATTGTTAAATTCAATTTACCTATGTTTGTGAGGGCTACTGTTTTCTTCTTGTGTGAGCAATTTAGTATCTATTTCTAGGAAATTCATTCATCACATATTTCCTGGGTTTTTTTTTTCCTATGTGCCAGTCTCTGTGTTAGGCAGGTGATACGAAAGGTCTTATATCATAAACTTTAATTTTATATTTATTAAAAGCTATAAAATCCCTCTTATTTGTCTTTTAGGATTTTCTTAACCCTTACCTGTCTCTTCTTTTATTCTCCTAGTCTCTTTCCAATCCATCTTCATTCTTCCTCTTTCTTCTCTGCTTATTCCTTACAGATGCTACTGATTCTGACTGCACCACATTGACTGCACTCACAGTTACATGTTTTTCATTGTGACTATCTCATTTTAGATGATTAAGAACATTAATAGATTAAATTATATGTTGTAAATGGAAATTTAAAGTCTTTAATAGGTTCCTGTATGGTAGGATTTTCCTGTTTAAAAAAGTTAATTATCACTCAAACTCTAAGACACACATTTCAGCAGTACCTAACCTAAGAGCAATAAAAAATTTTCAAATCTCACAAATTAACTCAGAGACTTTCATTGATTTTTAAGATGGTACTCCTACATTTATGAGAAGAGTCCTAAAATATTAGGTTTATATGTTTCATCTCAGTTTAGCAGGATAGAAGTCAACATAATTCTTCATCTCCACCTTTATAAAGGTACTGACTTGGGAGGTGAGTTTAGGAAGTCACAGCAGCACAGAGGGTATTGCTATGAAATTTTCCAGGAATGATGTCATTAATTCTATAGTGTTTCTCAGATTCAATTTTCCTCCCCAAATTCTTTGTCCCTACATCCCTGGAACTTGGATGATTTAAATATAGGTTTAAAAAAAGTCTAGTGATAGTAGTATGAATGAGTTGAAAATAGTAAAACATAAGAGATTCTAGTCCATGATGGCAATATAGGGAGATCCTGAACTGACCTCCTCCACAGACTACCACATCTATACCTATTTATAGAGCAATTCTTCCTAAAGAATAACTGAGGGCTGACTGAACACCTTCTGCATAACAAAAGATTTAAGGGTAAGGGAGAAGAGCCAGAGAGAAGAGACAAAGACACAGTAAGGAAAAGAACTTCCACCGTTGATGCTACGTAATGCAGTCAGGAGGATCCATACCAAAGGACCAAAAGTGGATTTGTCTGCCCTGTGGCATAGGAAAAACTCCACGGTTTAAAAGAGCAACTAGTATATAATAGAGCCAGCCTTAGAACTTCATCAAATGATGAGGGAGCTGCTGGAAATGTTGCTGGGTTGGAGGAATTAGCAAATGCCACAGTTTACACTCCCCTCCACCCTGAGAATGCAGAACAAAGCAGGGTCTGGATCCCATAGCCAGCCTGCTGTCTCAAACTACACTGGGGCTCTACCCTACATCAGCTCCTGCCATCTCACTATAGCAGTTCACGGGTGGTATATACCAGGAAACTATACACTTAGGACTTTATATGTGAACTTCACTGTAACCACAATCCCCAAACCTATAATAGATACACAAAGAAAATAAAAGAAAGCCAAACATAACATTACAAAAAGTCATCAATCACAAAAAAAAAATAAAAATTAAAAAAAAACTGAGAAGAAGAAAAGAACAGAGAATGAGAAGAAAGGAGCAGAAAACTATAAAAACAACCAGAAAACAATTAACAAAATGATAGTAAGGACATAACTATCAATAATAACTTAGAAAAGATGGGCACCTGGGTGGCTCAGTGGTTGAGTGTCTGCAAGGTCATGATCCTGGAGTTGTGGGATCAAGTGCCACATCAGGCCTCTCACAGGTAGCCTGCTTCTCCCTTTCTGGCTATGTCTCTGGCTCTCTCTCTGTGTGTCTCTCATGAATAAATAAATAAAATCTTTTTTAAAAAGTCAATAATTACTTTAAATATAAATTGTTTAATGCTCCAAGCAAAAGACATAGGCAGATGGATTAAGAAAAATATGACCCATCCATATGCTGCCTACAAAAGATGTACATCAAACACAGACACATGAAAAGAATATTCCATGCAAACTCAAGGAGGAAGAAGTTAGTTAGCAATAATTATATCAGACAAAATAGAATTTAAAACAAGGACTGTAACAAGAGACAATGAAGGGTATTACATAACAATAAAGAGACAAAACCAACAAGCAAATATAATAATTGTAAGTATCTATGCTCCCAAATCAGACCTATAAATATGGAGAATAAGCAGACAGTTGCCACTGGGGAGAGAAGACAGAAGGAGGATAGGCAAAATAGGTGAAGGGTACACAGGCTTACAGTGATAAAATGAATAGGTTGTGGGAATATAATGCACAGAAGATGGAAAATAGTTAATGATATTGTAATAGAATTGTATGGCAACAGATGGTAGCTACACTTGTGGTGAGCATAGCATAACCTCAGAGAATGAATCAGTATGGATTACATTTGAAACTAATATAATGTTATGTGTTAATTATACTCAAATAAAAAAGATTGTGAATATCTATGGCCTCAACATTGGAGTACCTCAATCCATAAAACAAATATTGACAGATATAAAGAAAAAAATTAACAGTAATAAAATAATAGAAAACATTAACATCCCACTACATCAATGGATAGATCATTCAGGCAGAAAATCAATAATGAAACAGTGTCTTGGAATGACACATTAGGACAAATAGACTTAACAGATATATACAGACATTCTATCCAAGGGGTGTTTGTATGGCTCAGTCAGTTAAGGATCTAACCTGATTTTGGCTCAGGTCATGATCTCAGGGTCATGAGATCAAGCCCAGTGTTGAGCTCTGTGCCCAGCAGAGAATCTGCTTGAGATTCTCTCACTGTTTCTCTCCCTCTCCTTCTAGTTCTCCCCCCACTCACATGCATGCTCTCTCTCTCTCTAAAATAATAAAATCCTTTTTCTAAAAAAAGCTTTTTTTTCTGAAAACAATATAATATACCTTTATTTCAAATGCATATGAAATAATTTCCAAGATAGATCACATGTTAGGTCACAAAACAAATCAATAAATTTAAAAAGATTTAAATCATATCATGCATCTTTTCCAACCACAATGATATGAAATTAGAAAGTAATCACAAGGAAAAAACCCACAAACACATGGAGGCTAAACAACATGCTAAAAAACAAATGGGTCAATAAGGGAATTTAAAAAGAAATCTAAAACTACATGGAGACAAATGAAAATGTAAAAGTCCAAAATCTATGGGATGTAGAGAAAGCAGTTATAAGAGGGAAATTTATAGCAATACAGATCTATTTCAAGAGATAAGAAAAAGTGCCCCCCAAATCTAATCTTACACCTAAAGGAACCAGTCAAAGAATAAATCCCAAGGTGAATAGAAGGAAAATAATAAAAACAGAACAGAAATAAATGACAGACTTAAAAAATAGAAAAGCTCAAGGAAACCAAGAACTGCTTCTTTGAAAAGACAAACAAAATTAATAATCCTTTAGCCAGACACATCAAGAAAAAGAGAAAGGACTCAAATAAATAGAATCAGAAACAAAAGAAAAGAAGTAGTAATCAACATCAAAGATTTACAAAGAATTACAAGAGGATATTACAAAAAGTTATATGCCAATAAATAGAACAACCTAGAAGAAATTAATAAATTCCTAGGAACTTACAATCATCTAAATCCGAATGAGAGAGAGAGAGACAGACAGAGAGAAACAATGCATACACACAAGCTAGCTGAAAGATGAAGAAATAGAAAATCTGCACAGACCAATTACTAGAAATGAATCAGTAATCAAAAAACTCCCAACAAAAGCCTACAAATAGATGGATTCACAGGTGAACTCTACCAAACGTTTAAAGAAGAGTTAATACCTATTCTTTTCACTCTATCTAAGATAAAAGAGAAAGAAAAGATTCCAAATACATTCTACCAGAAAAGCATTACCATGATACCAAGTTTTTCTTTTGTTACAATTTAAGGATCTAGTTTTCTACAAATGGACCAAAATACAGACAGGATCCAGGGTATTACACCACTATGTTCACCTGTTTGATTATATTATTTATTTAATTATATTCTTTGTTTGTTTTAAGTTTGGGTTTTTTCTGATTTGTTTAGTGTATATTTCTCTGGGGTCCTTGTTGCCATCTTAGAATTTTGTTCCCTCGTCCATCTATTCTTCTCTGGGTAGAAGGACAAGATGGGGAAAAAATCACCTCAAAAAAGAGAACAAGAGGCAGTACTGACTGCCAGGGATCTAACCACTATCATGTAACTAAGATGTCAGAACTAAAGCTCAGAATGATATTTACAAAGATACTACAGGGCTTGAAAAAAGCATAGAAGACCCTAGAGAATCTCTTTCCAAAGAAATAAAATAACTAAAATCTAATCAAGTTGAAATCAGAGACCTATTAATGAGATGCAATAAAAAATGGAGGCTTTTACTACTAGGATAAATGAGGTAGAAGAGAGAATTAGTGAAATATAAGGCAAAATTATGGAGGATAAAAAAGGTGAGGAAAAAAGAGATAAACAGCTACGGATTACCAGGGGAGAATTCGAGAGATAAGTATAATAAAGTAAAATAATATTAGAGTAATTGGGATCCCAGAAGAAGAGGAAAGAGAGGGTGGGGAAGAAGTTATATTGGAGCAAATTATAGCTGAGAACTTCCTTAATCTTGGAAAGAAAACAGGCATCCAAGTTCAGGAGGCACAAAGAACCCCCTTTAAAATTAATAAAAATAGGGATCCCTGGGTGGCGCAGCGGTTTGGCGCCTGCCTTTGGCCCAGGGCGCGATCCTGGAGACCCGGGATCGAATCCCACATCGGGCTCCCGGTGCATGGAGCCTGCTTCTCCCTCTGCCTGTGTCTCTGCCTCTCTCTCTCTCTCTCTCTGTGACTATCATAAATAAATAAAAATTAAAAAAAAAAATTTTAAAAAAATAAAATTAATAAAAATAGGCCAACACCCTGACATGTAATAAGGAAACTTACAAGTCTCAGAGACAAAGAGAAAATCCTGAAAGTACCTTGGGACGAGAGATGTGTAACCTATAAGGGTAGAAACATTAGACTGGCAACAGACCGGTCGCAGAGACCTGGCAGGCCAGAAAGGACTGGCATGATATATTCAGGGTGCTAAATAAGAAAAATATGCAGCCAAGAATACTTTATCCAGGTAGGATCTCATTCAAAATAGAAGGAAAGATAAAAAGCTTCCAGAACAAGCAGAAATTAAAAGAATTCATGATAACCAAACCATCCCTGAAAGAAATATTAAAAGGGATTCTTTAAATGAAGAGAGAGTCCAAAAGACACCAAGACCAGAATGGGAAAGAGACAATATACAGAAAAAGTGACTTTACAGATAATACAATGGCACTAAATTCATATCCTTCAATAGTTACTCTGAATGTAAATGGGCTAAATGACCCAATCAAAACAGGGCACCATACTGGACAGAAAAAGCAAGACCCATCAATATGCTGTCTGCAAGAGACTCATTTTAGATCCAAAAACACCTCCAGATTGAAAGTGAGGGGGTGTAAAATCATTATCATGCTAATGGACTCAAAAGAAAACTGGGGTGGTGATCTTTATATCAGACAAATTAGATTTTAAATCAAAGACCATTATAAGAGATGAAGAAGGACACTCTATCATAATTAAGGGGTCTATCCAACAAGAAGATCTAACAGTTATAAATATTTATGGCCCTAACATGAGAGCAGCCAGTTATATAAGCCAATTAATAACAAATAAAAGAAGCACATCAATAATAATACAATAATAGTAGGGGGCTTTAACACCCCACTCACTGCAATGGACAGATCATCCAAGCAGATGATCAAGGAAACAATGGCTTTGAATGACACACTGGACCATGTATATGGACTTCACTGATATATACAGAACATTTCATCCTAAAAAGCAGTAGAATACACATTCTTCCCAAGCACACATGGATCATTCTCCAGAAAAGATCACATACTGGATTACAAATCAGGTCTCAGCTGGTACTAAAACATTAGGGTCATTCCCCGCATATTTTCAGACCACAATACTTTGAATCAATCACAAGAGGAAATTTGGGAAGAACTCAAATACATGGAGGCTAAAGAGTATCTATCTTACTAAAAAATGAATGGGTCAACCAGGAATTTAAAGAAAAATTGAAAAAAAATCATGGCAACAAATGAAAATGAAAGCACAAGTATTCAAAAGCTTTGGGATGAAGCAAAGACAGTCCTAAGAGAAAAGTATACAGCAATATAAGCTTTACTCAAAAAATAAGAAAATTCTCAAATACATAGGCTAATCTTACACCTAAAGGATCTGGAGAAAGAAAAGCAAATTGTTGAACACTACATATGAAACTAATGATGTACTATATGTTGCCTAACTGAATCTAAGTAAATTAAAAAAAATAAGAGTAAAAATATATTAGTAAACTGCACACAACAATATATTAAAGGATCATTCACTATGCTCAAGTGGGATTTATTCCAGGTATGCAGGGATGACTTAATATTCACAAATCAATAAATAAGATGTACCACATTAACAAAGTCAAAGGCTAAAAATTGAACAATCATCTCAAAAGTTATAGAGAGAGCATTTGACAAAATACAACATTTGTTCATAATAAAAAACTTTCAATGATATGGCTTTAGAGAAAACAACATAAGGCCCTATATGAAAAACTCACAGCTAACATCATAGTCAATAGTGAAAAACTGAAAGCTTCCCTCCAAAATCAGGAAAAAGACAATGATATCCACTCTCACTGCTTTTATTCAACATAGTATAAGTCCTACCCACACACAATTAGTCAAGAAAAAGAAATAAAAGGCATCCAAATTGGTAAGGAAGAAGTTAAACTGTCAGTATTTGCAGATGAAATTATAGTATACATAAAGCAGCCACCATATACTCCACCAAAAATGTTCTAGAACTGATAAATTAATTCAGTAAAGTTACAGGAAACAAAATTAATATATATGTCAGTTGCATTTCTATAACTAACAACAAAACAACAGGAAAAGAAATTAACAATTTTATTTATGATCTTACCAAAAACAATGCCTAGAAATAAACAGCCAAGGACATATATAATGAAAACTATAAAACACTGATGAGAGAAATAGAAGACAATACAAACAAATGAAAAAATATTCCATCTTCAGGGATAGGAAGAATTATTATTGTTAAAAATGTCCATACTACACAAAGCAATCTACAGATTCAGTGCAATAAGTATCAAAATACCAACAACATTTTTCACAGAACTGGAACAAATTACCCTGAAATTTATATGGAACTACAAAAGACCCTGAATAGCCAAAGCAATCTTAAGAAAGAAAAACAAAGCTAGAGGGACATCTCTGTGGCTCAATTGATTAAGTGTCTGCCTTCAGCTCAAGTCATGATCTCAGGGTCCTGGGATTGAGTCCCCAGTCAGGTTTCCTGCTCAGTGGGGAGTCTGCTTCTCTTCTCCCTTTGCTCCCACCCCCCCACTCATGCTGATGCCTCCTCTCTATATATCTCAAATAAATAAATAAAATCTTTTTTAAAAACCTGGAGGTATAACCATTCTACATCTTAAGATATACAACAAAACTGTAGTAATAAAAATCAGACACATAGATCAGTAGAATAGAATAGAGATCCCATATATAAACCCACACTTCTGTGGTCAATTAATCTATGACAAAGAAGGCAAGAAGATATAATGGTGAAAAGACAATCTGAGAAAACTGGACAGCTACATGCAAAAGAACGAAACTGGACCACTTTCTTATGCCATACATGAAATAAATTCAAAATGTATTAAAAACCCAAATGTAAGACCCCATATAACTCCTCAAAGAAAATATAGGCAGTAATTCATTTTGCATCAGCCATAGCAACATGTGTCTAGATATGTCTCCTCAGGCAAGGGAAACAAATGCAAAAAAACTATGGGGACCACACTATAATAAAAGCTTTTGCACAGTGAAGGAAACCATCGACAAAACAAAATGGCAACATACTAAACAGGAGAATATATTTCCAAATGATATATCAGATGAGGGGTTAATATGCAAAATATATGAAGAATTTCTACAACTCAACACCAAAACAAACAAACAGACAGATAAACAAGTAATCTGATTTAAAAATGGGCAGAATATCTGGACATTTTCCCAAAGAAGATATCCAGATGGCCAAAAAACACATGGAGAGATGCTCAACATCACCCATCATCAGGGAAATGCAAATCAAAACTAAAATGAGATATCACTTCACATCTGTCAGGATGGCTGGAATCAAAAAGACAAGAAATAAGTGTGGCAAGGAACATGGAACATGGAGAATGTGGAGAACAAGGAACCCTCATGCACTTTTGGTAGGAATGTAAATTAGTGCGGCCACCATGGAGATCAGTATGGACTATGGACATTTCTCAAAAAAATAAAAACAAATATCACATGATCCAGTAATTCCACTACTATTTAAACAAAGGAGAAAAAAATCCCAGTAATTTAAAAAAGATATATGTACTTCTATGTTTACCGCAGAATTATTTGTAGTAGCCAAGATACAAGAGCAGCCTGTGTCCATCCATAAATGAATGAAGAAAATGTGAAATATAATATATGCATTATTACTGATCCATATAAATGAATGAGATCTTGCCATTTGCAACATCAAGGATAGACCTAGAGAATATTATGTGAAGTGAAATAAGTCAGAGAAAGACAAATAACTTATGATTTCACTTACATGTAAAATCTAAAACAAAATAAAATAAAACCAAAATAGCAGAAACAAACTACAAATAAACATAACAAACTGATGCTTGTGGAGAGAGGAATGGGTAAAATCGATAAAAAGGAACAAGAGATTCGGGTTTGCAAATGATTAATTCACAGGAATAAAAGGTATAGCATAGAGAATATAGTCAATGATATGATAATAGCTTTGCATCATGACTCATAGTAGCTACACTTGCAGTGAACATAGCATAATGTACAGTGGGGTCAAACTGCTAAATTGTACACCTGAAACTAATTTTGTGTCAACTATACTTCAATTTTTAAAAAACATTAAAAAAACATTTTAAGAGAAATAAATGGGATAAAAGATTACAACTGAGGCAAACTATACATTTCTGAAAACCCGAGAGAAAAGATAAGGGGAGATTTCCTTTGGAAAGTGAAGGTATTCAAAACTACCCATTTATACTGGGAATTGAAAAACCCATGTGCATGCACAGGACAGGACACATACTCACAAAAATGCCTGAAAAGACCTGAAATTTTCACCCCTCTCTGATTTCCAGGATGGTGCAAGCACGTTAATGCAGTTGTTGTTGTTGTTGTTTTTTAAGATTTTATTTACTTATTTGAGTGAGACAAAGAGACAGAGCATGTGTACAAGCAGGGGAGGTGGTGAGGAAAGGGTCAGGGGGATAAGCAAGCTCCCCAGAGAGCAGGGAGCCCTTTTCAGGGCTCCCAGGACCCTGGGATCATGACCCTAGCTGAAGGCAAATGATTAACTGATTGAGCCACCCAGGCACCCTCATTAATGCAGATTTTGATATAGCCTAAGAGTTTCAGAGTGCCCCAGTAGACAGCCAACCAGCAAATCCTTTTTGTTTTTATTTTTTTGTCCTGTTTTTCTTAGTTTTCCAAACATGTGTTATGTCAGATCTCTGGATTCAGCTGCCATTTGGATGGTACAAAGGTCAATGGAAATGCTGAACTGCAATGAGTGCCTGCAATCAGCAAAATTCAGAGTGTGGGAAATCAAGCGTCAAAGGCTCAAGTTTTTCAACAAATGAATTATAAAGAAAAGAAAAAGGTTGGAGGAAAATCTATATTGAAGAGATTTGAAAGACATGTCAAGTGACAAAAAAAAGAGGGGGAACACCACAAATTAGAGTGTCTTGGGATACATATCTGGAAGACAAAGCTATAAAAAAAATGCAAAGAACTCTTCACTATAGCAGCCATGATACCTTTTGAGGGGGAAAATGGTTGTAGTTTGAATGAGTCACAGATATTTCTGGAATGGGATACTTGACAATTTTATACCTTGTCTTGGGTAATAATTACTTTATAAAATTTGATTGAGCTATTAATTTGTTTTATATCATTTTCTGTATCATGTTTTATTTTGCAATTAAAATCAGTCAAAGCATGGTGACAGTGGCAGCACAAAACCTCCAACCTATAAACATCGGAGTGCAGGTGTCCCGGCGTTTCATTGCATCTGAATCTTTGGGGTAAATCCCCAACAGTGCAATTGCTGGGTCGTAGGGCAGGTCTATTTTTAACTCTTTGAGGAACCTCCACACAGTTTTCCAGAGTGGCTGCACCAGTTCACATTCCCACCAAAAGTACAAGAGGGTTCCCTTTTCTCCGCATCCTCTCCAACATTTGTGGTTTCCTGCCTTGTTAATTTTCCCCATTCTCACTGGTGTGAGGTGGTATCTCATTGTAGTTTTGATTTGTATTTCCCTGATGGCAAGTGATGCAGAGCATTTTCTCATGTGCATGTTGGCCATGTCTATGTCTTCCTCTGTGAGATTTCTCTTCATGTCTTTTGCCCATTTCATGATTGGATTGTTTGTTTCTTTGCTGTTGAGTTTAATAAGTTCTATAGCAGCAATGTCCACAATAGCCAAACTGTGGAAGAAGCCTCAGTGTCCATCGAAAGATGAACGGATAAAGAAGATGTGGTTTATGTATACAATGGAATATTACTCAGCCATTAGAAACGACAAATACCCACCATTTGCTTCAACGTGGATGGAACTGGAGGGTATTATGCTGAGTGGAGTAAGTCAATTGGAGAAAGACAAACATTGTATGTTCTCATTCATTTGGGGAATATAAATAATAGTGAAGGGGAATATAAGGGAAGGAAGAGGAAATGCGTGGGAAATATCAGAAAGGGAGACAGAACATAAAGACTCCTAACTCTGGGAAACGAACTAGGGGTGGTGGAAGGGGAGGAGGGCGAGGGGGTGGGGGTGAATGGGTGATGGGCACTGAGGGGGGCACTTGACGGGATGAGCACTGGGTGTTGTTCTGTATGTTGGTAAATTGAACACCAATAAAAAATAAATTTATTATTAAAAAAATTAAATAAAAACTTAAAAAAAAAACCCCTCCAACCTATGACCACTCTTGCTTACAGAACTACATTCAATTACCATTCATAGAGGCTACTCACATCAGTCTATATGGATTTTTTAAATACTGAAACACAATGAGCAGGAGAATTGTGCCCCTCTGCCTGAGGGCATAAAGCAACTGTACCTTCAGGGAGTCAGAACAACTCAGAAAGTTTCTATCTGCTGCATGATTCTCCCCTGTGCAAAAAGTTACACAAAATACTGCCATCATAAAAGCAGCTAATTAACAACACTAATTGTGCTTGGGTAGTGACCAAGTTCAACTCAGAGACTTGGCACTGCCAGCCAGGAATCAGTCTGTTATGGGAATTGTCTCCTAGAAATGTGTTTTTTTTTTTCAGAGCAACTACAGGGGGGTGGTGGTGGTGGTTAATGAGTCACCTGAGGGGGGGTGGTCACATCTCTTCTTTCTGTAAATTACCATTTCCTTCTCCTGCTTAAAAAAAAAAAAGAAATTTGGCCATGAAGTAAAAAAAGCACTCTTGAAAAACAAGGAAAACAACAAAATAACAGGAATAAAAATAACAGTATCAACAATTGCAGCTTTGCAACATTCTTCAGCCTTTGAATAACTTTTGAAAGTATAGAGTCACTTGCCATCAGGGAAATACAAATCAAAACTACAATGAGATACCACCTCACACCAGTGAGAATGGGGAAAATTAACAAGGCAGGAAACAACAAATGTTGGAGAGGATGTGGAGAAAGGGGAACCCTCTTACACTGTTGGTGGGAATGTGAACTGGTGCAGCCACTCTGGAAAACTGTGTGGAGGTTCCTCAAACAGTTAAAAATAGACCTGCCCTACGACCCAGCAATTGCACTGTTGGGGATTTACCCCAAAGATACAGATGCAGTGAAACGCCGGGACACCTGCACCCCGATGTTTATAGCAGCAATGGCCACGATAGCCAAACTGTGGAAGGAGCCTTGGTGTCCAACGAAAGATGAATGGATAAAGAAGATGTGGTTTATGTATACAATGGAATATTACTCAGCCATTAGAAATGACAAATCCCCACCATTTGCTTCAACGTGGATGGAACTGGAGGGTATTATGCTGAGTGAAGTAAGTCAGTCGGAGAAGAACAAACATTGTATGTTCTCATTCATTTGGGGAATATAAATAATAGTGAAAGGGAATATAAGGGAAGGGAGAAGAAATGTGTGGGAAATATCAGAAAGGGAGACAGAACGTAAAGACTGCTAACTCTGGGAAACGAACTAGGGGTGGTAGAAGGGGAGGAGGGCGGGGGGTGGGAGTGAATGGGTGACGGGCACTGGGTGTTATTCTGTATGTTAGTAAATTGAACACCAATAAAAAATAAATTAAAAAAAAATAAAAAAAATAAAAAATAAAAAAAAAGAAAGTATAGAGTAAGAAGGTTCTGGCAGATGAGTCTCATTTTATGTATTCTAGCTTTGGATCTAAGTTTGATTAGCAAACAGATAAAGCAAACAGCTATGGTCACTTCAAGCCATCTGAGCTAATATACTGAACACAGAATCATTGTTTAGTGTAATAATACTAAGTGTGGCCTAATCCAACATTATACTCCCTCCATTCTAACCCAACACCCTTAAGGATCTACTTCAAACATATATGTTCAGATTTCTGTTGATATAAATATGTAAAATCTTAGTTCTTTTGATATGTATTGCATTTTGTCATGAATTCCACTTTGTCCCTGACTCACTGGAGCTCTCTGGAACTTGAGCCTGCTTATAGGACTGGGAGTAATGTGAAGAGGTGGGAGCAGGCACTGAGGATTACCAGCAGGCCCCTCTAGGGCAACCAACTCAGGAAAGGTCATTATAATTTTCAGATAAATATACACAAATCTCTTCCAATAGAGGAAGAAAAGGTGCTTCCACCAGGAAGGATAATTGAAAAAAACTTAGGAATTCAAGTTTCCCAGTTTTATTGGAATCTACCAATATTTCCCATCCTGATTTTCAAAGTCTTACCCCTTCCTATCCAATCCTATAACATTGAGAGACAGTATGAGATTGTAAATTCAATTTACCTTTCTAACTCAGCAATTCATATATTAGGATTTTTCCCTCCTAAAAGCCATGACCTCATAGCTGCAATAGATAAAAGTTTCTTTAAGGGCAATCATAGATGCTTTCTGGTCCCTTACATGGACTTAAGATAAGAATTTAAAGCCTTGAATTCACCCATTTCTTTCCCCAAGTTCTCCAGGCACCTATAAACAATCAATCAAACTCATTATACTCCCTATTTTTCCTAAATTATTCTATGACAACAATTTCTTGATCATCCAAAGCCTTGCCTCTATGAACACTTTGTTGCAAGTGTCTACAGGTGATAATTGATGTAACTGTTCTGCTACTTCATGGTAAGGGCTATCAATATCCCCTTTATTGCTGACAATAATTAATACTTTTAAGTCTAATCTGATCAGTGGGGGAGGAGTTACAATGGCAGAGTGGTAGGGGGACCCTGGTTCTTGCCTTGTCCCTTGAACACAGCTAGGGAGGCAGCTGTGCTTGATCTACATCAAATCATTTTTAACAACTAGGAAACCAGTCTGAGGATTAAGAAAACAATCTGCAAAAAAAAAAAAAGAAAAGAAAAGAAAACAATCTGCACAATTGGAGGGAGCCAATGTGATAGACACAAGGCTCTGAAATGTGAATTGGGAGAGAGAAAAGCCAGGGTGCCTCAGAGAGGTGGGAGCCCTTTCCGCAGAGAGAAGTCAGGGAGAGAAGGAGAGAGTGGGAGAGAGCAGCTGTAGGGTTCACACAAAGCACTGTTTATGTGGGGATCCCCTGGGTCACATGGGGAGAGAATGTTACTCTTCCTGGAGTACATTTGGAAAAGGATATATTGCCTCTCCAAGGACAAAAGACCCACCAGGCAACACTGAAAGGCTGTTCAACAGCAGGGGACAGAGATGCAAGCAGAGGGTAGATAACCTGGTCCTAACTTTTCACTGTCCCTCAACATAGATTCCAGGCACTCACATAGGCATGGTACTAGTTTGGGGGACAGAAAGGTGCCAGGTACAGTGCTGCAAGGCTCTCCTCCAGGGGAAGGAAGCAGGCCCACACCCTGCTGAGTACTTAATATTTGTCGTTTTTGAATCCCAGCCATAGGCCAGAGATAAAACACAGGAGAACCATGGCACCAGGCATGCTGATGGCCAGGCAGACAGATTGAGGGCAGAGGTCTGACAAAAGCCTGGGACACAGCAAGGACATTGCTCCCTTTTCTGTGAGGGTCTCCTGAGTAGTGGTAGCCAGGATTCCCCACCCATGGGAGAAAGGGCAGGGTGACTCAATCTTCCACTGCACCTGCCTCCCTCCAACCAGCATGTAGGACTTCAGAGAGAAACACAGTGCCTCCAGGGAAGGCTGGAGTAGCTTACAGCAAACCCCACCCATCAGGGGCACTTTTTATTTTTTTAAAAAATTTTATTTATTTTAGGGATTGAGCTAGTGAGACAGAGAGAGAGAGTAAAGGTAGAAAAATAATAAGGGGAGAAGCAGAGGGACAGGGACAAGCAGACTCCATGCTGAGTGAAGAGCCTGACTCGAGGCTCAATCCCTCAATCCCTATTTACTGTGTTCTAAGATCATGACCTGAGCCAAAATCACGAGTGGGATGCTCAACCAATTTATCCACGCAGGTACCCCAGGGGCATCATATTTAGGGCAGGTCTATAAGCCAGTGCAGTGCACCTCTCCCATTCATCTTTCTCTCCATTCATCTTTCGATGGACTAGTTTCCAAGATCTATAAAGAACTTATTAAACTCAACACCAAAGAAACAAACAATCCAATCATGAAATGGGCAAAAGACATGAACAGAAATCTCACAGAGGAAGATATAGACATGGCCAACATGCACGTGAGAAAATGCTCTGCATCACTTGCCATCAGGGAAATACAAATCAAAACCACAATGAGATACCACCTCACACCAGTGAGAATGGGGAAAATTAACAAGGCAGGAAACCACAAATGTTGGAGAGGATGCGGAGAAAAGGGAACCCTCTTGTACTTTTGGTGGGAATGTGAACTGTGCAGCCACTCTGGAAAACTGTGTGGAGGTTCCTCAAAGAGTTAAAAATAGACCTGCCCTACGACCCAGCAATTGCACTGTTGGGGATTTACCCCAAAGATTCAGATGCAATGAAACACCAGGACACCTGCATCCCGATATTTCTAGCAGCAATGTCCACAATAGCCAAACTGTGGAAGGAGCCTCGGTGTCCATCGACAAATGAATGGATAAAGAAGCTGTGGTTTATGTATACAATGGAATATTACTCAGCTATTAGAAATGACAAATACCCACCATTTGCTTCAACGTGGATGGAACTGGAGGGTATTATGCTGAGTGAAGTAAGTCAATTGGAGAAGGACAAACATTATATGGTCTCATTCATTTGGGGAATATAAATAATAGTGAAAGGGAATATAAGGGAAGGGAGAAGAAATGTGTGGGAAATATCAGAAAGGGAGACAGAACATAAAGACTCCTAACTCTGGGAAACGAACTAGGGGTGGTGGAAGGGGAGGAGGGCGGGGGGTGGGGGTGAATGGGTGACGGGCAATGATGGGGGCACTTGACAGGATGAGCACTGGGTGTTATTCTGTATGTTGGCAAATTGAACACCAATAAAAATAAATTTATTATTAAAAAATAATGTTTATATTAACTAACCTGAATTTAAATAAAATCTTGAAAGAAAAAAATGGCTATTCTTTTGAGAAGATCAATAAAATGGACAAAACTTTTTCTAGACCAATAAGAAAAAGAAGACACAAATAAATAAAATTACAATGAAAGAGAACACAGTAAATAATATCACAGAAATACAAAAGATGACAAGGATTACATGAAAAATGATATTGCAACAAACTGGATAACCAAGAAGAAATAGAGAAATTTCTAGAAACATATGACCTACCAAGACTGGATCATAAAGAAATACAGAATTTGAGTAGACCAGTAATGAGAAAGATTAAATCAGTAACTGAAAACCTAACAATACAAATCTCAGGATGAGATGGCTTCACTGGTTAATTCTGCCAAACATTTAAAGAAAAATTAATAGCAGTCGTCTTCAAACTCTTCGAAAAAACTGAAGAGGAGTGAATACTCTCAAACTCATTCTACTAGAACAGAATTACTCTGATACCAAAGCTAGACCATGACATTAGAAGAAAACTAGAGGCAATATTCCTTATGAATATAGATGCAAAAATCTTCAACAAAATACTAGCACTTTAAAATTCAACTGCACAATAAAAAATTATGTGCCATAATCAAGTAGGATTTTTTTCTGAGATTCAAGGATGGTTAAACATATGCAAATCAATAAATGTGACCTATGTTATCAGAATGAAGGATAAAAATCATGTCATCTCAATAGATACGGAAAAAGCATTTGACAAAATATACTATCCTTTCATGATAAAGACAATAAACAAATTAGGCATAGAAGAAATATGACTTATTATCATAAAGGCCATATTTGACAAGCCCACAAGTAATACTATACCCAATAGTGAAAAGCTGAAAGCTTTTCTTCTAAGATCAGGAATAAGACAAGGATGCTGTCACTTTTATTTGACATAGTTAAGCCAGAGCAATTAAAGCAATTTAAAAAATGGAATAAAGTAATCCAATTAAGAAAGGAAGAAATAAAACTATCTCTATTTTCAGATGATGTGATGTTATATGAGAAAAGCCTAAAGACTCTACCAAAAACTGTTAGGATAAATGAAATAAAGTTGCAAAATACATTCGGAGCATATATATTGAGGATTGTTAAGTCCTCTTGTTGAATAGATCCTTTAAGTATGATATAGTGTCCCTCTTCATCTCTCACTACAGTCTTTGGGGTAAATTTTAGTTTATCTGATATAAGGATGGCTACCCCTGCTTTCTTTTGAGGACCATTCGAATGGTAAATGGTTCTCCAACCTTTTATTTTCAGGCTGTAGGTGTCCTTCTGTCTAAAATGAGTCTCTTGTAGACAGCAAATAGATGGGTCCTGCTTTTTTATCCAGTCTGAAACCCTGCGCCTTTTGATGGGGTCATTAAGCCCGTTCACATTCAGAGTTACTATTGAGAGATATGAGTTTAGTGTCATCATGATATCTATTCAGTCTTTGTTTTTGTGGACTGTTCCACTGAACTTCTTCTTAAAGGGGAATTTTAAGAGGCCCCCTTAAAATTTCTTGCAGAGCTGGTTTGGAGGTCACATATTCTTTTAGTTGCTGCCTGTCTTGGAAGCTCTTTATCTCTCCTTCCATTTTGAATGAGAGCCTTGCTGGATAAAGTATCTTGGTTGCATGTTCTTCTCATTTAGGACCCTGAATATATCCTGCCAGCCCTTTCTGGCCTGCCAGGTCTCTGTGGAGAGGTCTGCTGTTACCCTAATACTCCTCCCCATAAAAGTCAGGGATTTCTTGTCTCTTGCTGCTTTAAGGATGAATGGCCACGATAGCCAAACTGTGGAAGGAGCCTCGGTGTCCAACGAAAGATGAATGGATAAAGAAGATGTGGTTTATGTATACAATGGAATATTACTCAGCTATTAGAAATGACAAATACCCACCATTTGCTTCAACGTGGATGGAACTGGAGGGTATTATGCTGAGTGAAGTAAGTCAGTCGGAGAAGGACAAACATTATATGTTCTCATTCATTTGGGGAATATAAATAATAGTGAAAGGGAAAATAAGGGAAGGGAGAAGAAATGTGTGGGAAATATCAGAAAGGGAGACAGAACGTAAAGACTGCTAACTCTGGGAAACGAACTAGGGGTGGTAGAAGGGGAGGAGGGCGGGGGGTGGGAGTGAATGGGTGACGGGCACTGGGTGTTATTCTGTATGTTAGTAAATTGAACACCAATAAAATTATAAAAAAAATAAATAAATAAATAAAATCTTTTAAAAAAATTCCACTAAAAAAAAAAAGTTGCAAAATACAACATTGACATACAAAACTCACTTATATTTCTATATACTACCAAAGAACTGTTTATTTAAAGATTTTATTTGTTTTAGAGAGTGAGTGTGTGAGTTGGGGAGGGGCAGAGGGAGAAGAAGAGAGAGTCTCAAGCAGACTCCTCTCTGAGTGCAGAGCCTGATGTGGAGCTTGATTTCACAACCTTGCAATCATGACTTGAGCCAAAATCAAGAGTAGGACACTTCACTAACTGAGTCACCCAGGCTCCCCACAAAGAACTATTTAAAAAAGAAATTAAGTAAAATATTTATAATGCCACCAAACAATATGAAATACTTAAGAATAAATTTAACCAAATAGGTTAAAGATCTGTTACTAAAAACTTAAAGTCAGTGATGAAAGGAATAAAAAAAGACACTAATAAATGGAAAGCTATCTCATGTTCATAGGTTAGAAAATTTAATATTGTTAAAATATCCACACTCCCCAAAGTGATCTGTAGATTCAATGCAATCCTATCAAAATTCAAATGGCATTTTTTACATAAATGGAAAAAAAGTCCTAAAATTTGTGTGGAACCACAAAAGATCCTGAATAGCTAAAGCAGTCATGAACAAGAACAAAACTAGAGGCGTCACAGTATCTGATCTCAAACCACATTACAGAACTGTAGTAACCAAACAGTATGGTATTGGCGTAAAAACAAATAGACCAACTGACTAGACATAAAACCAAAAATACAACCAAAAATATATGGACAAACAATCTTTGACAAAGATGCCAAGAATACACAGTAGGGAAAGGATTCTCTCTTCAGTAAATGGATATTACATGCAGAGGAATGAAATTAGATCCTTATTTCATACGTGATAGCATGTGATGTTGAAGGTGGGGGAATTTGGTGTGTGCATATGTTAGAGGGTTATGTAAAAACTGTGTACTTTCTGCCCATTTTATTGTGAATCTAAAATCGTTATAAAAAGTCTGTTAATTAAAAAAACACAAGCAACTCAGTTGGTAAACACTGATTCCGTTTATGATAAGTATTCTTAGAAGTTTGAATGGATACAAGAAGCAGTTCAAGCATAACCTCAACTAGGTTCTTATTCTATAGATAACCAAGAATAAGATGTTTCTGATGTAGTTTTCAAATTTTTATGGTCCAAAATTTAGCTGTGTGTCTCCAGGAATATTTATTTTGAAGAGTTACCCTGAAGTCTAAATAATTATGACTAGAAATTTTGAGTACTTTAGGATGCCCCCTGGTGGAGTTTTAGAGGTGTTTAACAATAGAGAGAAAATCTGATACAATAATGCCAAAGCCATACGTATTGGATGTAAAGAATACTGAGGCTCCTTCCACACTTTGGCTATTGTGGACTTTGCTGCTATAAACATCAGGGTGCAGGTGTCCCGGCGTTTCACTGCATCTGAATCTTTGGGGTAAATCCCCAACAGTGCAATTGATGGGTCATAGGGCAGGTCTATTTTTACTCTCTGAGGAACCTCCACACAGTTTTCAGATGAAGGGCAGGTCTAGCCCTTTATCTGATACGTCATTTGCAAATATCTTCTCCCATTCTGTAGGTTGTCTTTTAGTTTTATTGACTGTATCCTTTGCTGTGCAAAAGCTTCTTATCTTGATGAAGTCCCAATAGTTCATTTTTGCTTTTGTTTTCCTTGCCTTCGTGGATGTATCTTGCAAGAAGTTACTGTGACCGAGTTCAAAAAGGGTGTTGCTTGTGTTCTCCTCTAGGATTTTGATGGAATCTTGCCTCATATTTAGATCGTTCATCCATTTTGAGTTTATCTTTGTGTCTGGTGCAAGAGAGTGGTCTAGTTTCATTCTTCTGCATGTGGATGTCCAATTTTCCCAGCACCATTTATTGAAGAGACTGTCTTTCTTCCAGTGGATAGTCTTTCCTCCTTTATCGAATATTAGTTGACCATAAAGTTCAGGGTCCACTTCTGGGTTCTCTAATCTGTTCCATTGATCTATGTGTCTGTTTTTGTGCCAGTACCACACTGTCTTGATGACCACAGCTTTGTAGTACAACCTGAAATCTGGCATTGTGATGCCCCCAGATATGGTTTTCTTTTGTAAAATTCCGCTGGCTATTCGGGGTCTTTTCTGATTCCACACAAATCTTAAAATAATTTGTTCTAACTCTCTGAAGAAAGTCCATGGTATTTTGATAGGGATTGCATTAAATGTGTCAATTGCCCTGGGTAACATTGACATTTTCACAATATTAATTCTGCCAATCCACGAACATGGAATATTTTTCCATCTGTTTGTGTCTTCCTCAATTTCTTTCAGAAGCCTTCTGTAGTTTTTAGGGTATAGATCCTTTACCTCTTTGGTGAGGTTTATTCCTACGTATCTTATGCTTTTGGGTGCAATTGTAAATGGGATTGACTCCTTAACTTCTATTTCTTCAGTCTCATTGTTAGTGTAGAGAAATGCCATTGATTTCTGGGCATTGATTTTGTATCCTGCCACGCTGCCAAATTGCTGTATGAGTTCTAGCAATCCTGGGGTGGAGGCTTTTGGGTTTTCTATGTAGATTATCATGTCATTGACGAAAAGGGAGAGTTTGTCTTCTTCTATGGGAATTTGACTTTAATGTCTTTTTGTTGTCTGATTGCTGAGGCTAGGACTTCCAGTACTATGTTGAATAGCAGTGGTGAGAGTGAACATCCCTGTCTTGTTCCTGATCTTAGGAGAAGGCTCCCAGTGCATCCCCATTGAGAATGATATTTGCTGTGGGCTTTTCGTAGATGGCTTTTAAGATGTGGAGGAATGTTCCCTCTATCCCTACGCTCTGAAGAGTTTTGATCAGGAATGGATGCTGTATTTTGTCAAATGCTTTCTCTGCGTCTAATGAGAGGATCACATGGTTCTTGGTTTTCCTCTTTCTGATATGAGGAATCACATTGGTTGTTTTACGAGTGTTGAACCAGCCTTGTGTCCCGGGAATAAATCCTACTTGGTCATGGTGAAAATTTTTCTTAATGTACTATTGGATTCTATTGGCTAGTATCTTCTTGAGAATTTTTGCATCCATGTTCATCAGGGATATTGGTCTATAATTCTCCTTTTTGGTGGGGTCTTTGTCTGGTTTTGGAATTAGGGTGATGCTGGCCTCATAGAATGAATTTGGAAGTACTCCATCTCTTTCTATCTTTCCAAACAGCTTTAGTAGAATAGGTATGGTTTCTTCTTTAAACGTTTGATAGAATTCCCCTGGGAAGCCATCTGGCCCTGGACTTTTGTGTCTTGGGAGGTTTTTGATGACTGCTTCAATTTCCTCCCTGGTTATTGGCCTGTCCAGCTTTTCTCATTCTTCCTGTTCCAGTTTTGGTAGTGTGTGGCTTTTCAGAAATATATCCATTTCTTCTAGATTGCCTAATTTATTGGCGTATAGCTGTTCATAATATGTTTTTAAAATCGTTTGTATTTCCTTGGTGTTGGTAGTGATCTCTCCTTTCTCATTCATGATTTTATTAATTTGAGTCTTCTCTCTCTTCTTTTTAATAAGGCTGGCTAATGGTTTATCTATCTTATTAATTCCTTCAAACAACCAACTCCTGGTTTTGTTGATCTGTTCCACAGTTCTTCTGTTCTCGATTTCGTTGAGTTCTGCTCGAATCTTTATTAACTCTCTTCTTCTGCTGGGTTTAGGATCCATTAGCTGTTTTTTCTCTAGCTCCTTTATGTTTAAGGTTAGCTTTTGTATTTGAGGTCTTTCCAGTTTTTGAATGCATGCTTGTGTTGGAATGTATTTCCCCCTTAGGACTGCTTTTGCTGCATCCCAAAGATTTTGAACGGTTGTATCTTCATTCTCATTAGTTTCCATGAATCTTTTTAATTCTTCCTTAATTTCCTGGTTGACCCTTTCATCTTTTAGCTGGATGGTCCTTAACCTCCACGTGTTTGAGGTCCTTCCAAACGTCTTGTTGTGATTTAGTTCTCATTTCAAGGCATTATGGTCTGAGAATACCCAGGGGAGGATCCCAATCTTTTGGTATCGGTACAGACCCGATTTGTGACCCAGTATGTGGTCTTTTCTGGAGAAAGTTCCATGTCCACTTGAGAAGAATGTGTATTCAGTTGAGTTTGGATATAAAGTTCTGTAGATATCTGTGAAATCCATCTGGTCCAGTGTATCATTTAAAGCTCTCGTTTCTTTGGAGATGTTGTGCTTAGAAGACCTATTGAGGGTAGAAAGAGCTAGATTGAAGTCACCAAGTATAAGTGTATTATTATCCAAGTATTTCTTCACTTTGGTTATTAAATGATTTAAATATTTGGCAGCTCCCACATTCGGGGCATATATATTGAGGATTGTTAAGTCCTCTACTTGAATAGATACTTTAAGTATGATATAGTGTCCCTCTTCATCTCTCACTACAGTCTTCGGGGTAAATTTAGTTTATCTGATATAAGGATGGCTACCCCTGCTTTCTTTTGAGGACCATTCGAATGGTAAATGGTTCTCCAACCTTTTATTTTCAGGTTGTAGGTGTCCTTCTGTCTAAAATGAGTCTCTTGTAGACAGCAAATAGATGGGTCCTGCTTTTTTATCCAGTCTGACACCCTGAGCCTTTGATGGGGTCATTAAGCCCGTTCACGTTCAGAGTTACTATTGAAAGATATGAGTTTAGTGTCATTATGATATCTATTCAGTCCTTGTTTTTGTGGATTGTTCCACTGACCTTCTTCTTACAGGGGAATTTTAAGAGTCCCCCTTAAAATTTCTTGCAGAGCTGGCTTGGAGGTCACATATTCTTTCAGTTCCTGCCTGTCTTGGAAGCTCTTTATCTCTCTTTCCATTTTGAATGAGAGCCTTGCTAGATAAAGTATTCTTGGTTACATTTTTTTCTCCTTTAGGACCCTGAATATATCCTGCCAGCCCTTTCTGGCCTTCAGACCTGTCTCTGTGGAGCGGTCTGCTGTTACCCTAATACTCCTCCCAGTAAAATGAGGGATTTCTTGTCTCTTGCTGCTTTAAGGATCTTCTCTTTATCTTTGGAATTTGCAAGCTTAACTATTAATGTCGAGGTGTTGAACTTTTTTTTTTTTTTTTAATTTTAGGGGAGTTCTCTATTTCCTGGATCTGAATGCCTGTTTCCCTTCCCAGATTAGGAAAGTTTTCAGCTATGATTTGTTCAAGTACATATTCTGGACCTCTGTTCCTTTCGGCATCCTCAGGAACCCCAATTAAACGTAGGTTTTTCTTCCTCAGGCTGTAGTTTATTTCCCTTAATCTATCCTCATGGTCTTTTAATTGTTTGTCTCTTTTTTCCTCAGTTTCCCTCTTTAATATAAACATTATTGATTTGATAATTCACATCTTTTTATTTTGTGTATCCATTAGATTATTATACTTATTTTTTTTTGTCTTTCAACTTTTTTGAAAGGCTTGAAAGTGATTTGTGTACCACCATCATAGTATTAGCATGTTCTGTATTTCACTATATATCTACCTATACCAGTGAGTTCTCTTTTTTTTTAAGATTTTATTTGTTCATTTGAGAGAGAAACAAAGGAAGAGAGAGTGGGAAGGGGAGCAGAGGGGAGTGAGAAGCAGACTCCCCGCTGAGTAGGGAGACCAACACAGGGCTCCATCCCAGGATCCTGGGATCATGAATGAGCCAAAGGCAGATGCTCAACCAACTCAGCCACCCAGGCGCCCCTACCAGTGAGTTCTATACTTTTTTATCCCATGAATTGGCATCCTATTGTTTCAGTTTGAAGAATTACTTTAGTAGCATTTTATTTTAAAGATTTTATTTATTCATTCATGAGAGACACAGAGAGAGAGCAGAGACACAGGCAGAGGGAGAAGCAAGCTCGTTGCAGGGAGCCTGATGTGGGACTCGATCCCAGGACCCTGGGATAACACCCTGAACCCGAGGCAGGCGCTCAACCACTGAGCCACCTAGGCATCCCGTTTTTAAAGCATTTTTATAAGGCAGATCTAGTGATGATGAATTCCAACTTTGGGAAAATCTTTCTCCTTCATTTCTGAACGTTATCTTTGCCAGCCATAGCATTCTTGTTTGGCATTTTTTTCTCTTTCAGCATTTTGAATATATCCCACCCCTCCTCTTGCCTAAAAACTTTGGCTGAAAAATTCACTGACAGCCCTAAGGCTCTATTGTATAAAATCAGTCACTTTTTTCTTGCTGCTTTCTTTTTAAGATTTTATTTATTTATTCATGAGAGACACACAGAGAGAGCGAGAGAGAGAGGCACAGACACAGGCAGAGGGAGAAGCAGGCTCCATGTACCGGGAGCCCAACGTGGGATTCGATCCCGGGTCTCCAGGATCGCGCCCTGGGCCAAAGTCAGGCGCTAAACCGCTGCGCCACCCAGGGATCCCAGATGTCCAGTTTTTTAACATTTCTTTTAAACCGTTTCATTATTGCTCATTGAATCATTTTTAGGATAGTGTCTTTAAAATCTGGATAATTTTAACACCATATCACCTTAATGTTGGCATCAATTGATTTTCTTTTATCATTCAAGTTGAAATTTTCTACTTTGTATGATTAATGATTTTTTTATTGAAATCTCAACATTATGTGTATTATATTTTAAAACTCTGAACTTCTTTTAAACTTTCTGTTTTAGTTGGCTTACTTTTACATTTTTCTGACAGGTGGAGACAGAGGAACACCACTTTATTACTGCCAGGCAGATATAGAAGTCCTGTTTCCCAACTCTGCAGGGAAACCTGCAGGGAGCCTGATGTGGGACTTGATCCATGCAGGGAGCCTGATGTGGGACTTGATCCCGGGTCTCCAGGATCACACCCTGGGCTGAAGGCAGCGCTAAAGTGCTAAGCCACCGGCGCTGTCCAGCTTGCTGCTTTCAAAATTCTCTTTGTGGAGGAGGGGCAAGACGGCGGAAGAGTAGGGTCCCCAAGTCACCTGTCTCCACCAAATTACCTAGATAACCTTCAAATCATCCTGAAAATCTACGAATTCGGCCTGAGATTTAAAGAGAGACCAGATGGAACGCTACAGTGAGAGGAGTTTGCGCTTCTATCAAGGGAGGAAGACGTGGAAAAAGAAATAAAGAAACAAAAGACCTCCAAGGGGGAGGGGCCCGCGAGGAGCCGGGCTGAGGCCGGGGCGAGTGTCCCCAGGACAGGAGAGCCCCGTCCCGGAGACGCAGGAGCTGCACCGACCTTCCCGGGCGGAAAGGGGCTCGCGGGGAGGTGGAGCAGGACCCAGGAGGGCGGGGATGCCCTCGGGCTCCCGGGGACACTAACAGACACCTGCACCCCGGAGATGCGCCGAGCTCCCTAAGGGCTGCAGCGCGCACGGCGGGACCCGGAGCAGCTCGGGGGGCTCGGGGGCGGCTCGGCGGAGGGGGCTGCGGGGCGGGAGCAGCTCGGGGGGCTCGGGGGCGGCTCCGCGGAGGGGGCTGCGGGGCGGGAGCAGCTCTGGGGGCTCGGGGGCGGCTCTGCGGAGGGGGCTGCGGGGAGGGAGCGCGAATCCACCAGCGCAGGCTCGGAGCACTGGGCGCCGGGACACAGCCCAGGATCTGGCCTCCCCCGGGACACGCAGAGGTTGGGAGGGCCCAGGATCGCAAGGACGCTCCTGCCCCGAGCTGAACAGATCAGCGGCCCCGCCCGGAGCCTCCAGGCCCTGCAGACCTAGAGCTCCATGGTTACTGCGGGAGCTGACTCCAGGGCTGCAGAGCTGGCCCCGCCACTGCGGTTGTTCCTCCTGGGGCCTCACTGGGTGAACAACCCCCACTGAGCCCTGCACCAGGCAGGGGGCTGAGCAGCTCCCCCAAGTGCTAACACCTGAGACTCAGCACAACAGGCCCCTCCTCCAGAAGACCATCTAGACGGACCAGTTCCAGGGGAAGTCAAGGGACTTAAAGTATACAGAATCAGAAGATACTCCCCCATGGTTCTTTTTTTCTTTTTGATTTCTGTTTGCTTCCACCATCCTTTTTTCCTTTCTTTCTTTTTCTTTCTCTTTTTCTTCTTTTTTTTTCTTTTTTTCTTCTTTTTTCTTTTTCTCTTTTCTTTCCTTCCTTCTCTCCTCTCTTTTTCTCCTTTTCCCAATACACCTTGTTTTTGGCCACTCTGCAGTGAGCAAAATGACTAGAAGGAAAACCTCACCTTAAAAGAAAGAATCAGAAACAGTCCTCTCTCCCACAGAGTTACAAAATCTGGATTACAATTCAATGTCACAAAGCCAATTCAGAAGCAGTATTATACACCAACTCGTGGCTCTAGAAAAAAGCATAAAGGGCTCGAGAGACTTCATGATTGCAGAATTTAGATCCAATCGGGAAGAAATTAAAAATCAATTGAATGAGAGGCAATCCAAACTAGAAGTCCTAACGATGAGGGTTAACGAGGTGGAAGAACGGGTGAGTGACATAGAAGACAAGTTGATGGCAAAGATGGAAACTGAGGAAAAAAGAGACAAACAAAAGACCATAAAGATAGATTAAGGGAAATAAACGACAGCCTGAGGAAGAAAAACCTATGTTTAATTGTGGTTTTCGAGGGCGCCGAAAGCGAAAGAGGGCCAGAATAGGTATTTGAACAAATCAAGGCTGAAAACTTTCCTAATCTGGGAAGGGAAACAGGCATTCAGATCCAGGAAATAGAGAGATCCCCCCTAAAATCAATAAAAACCGTTCAACACCTCGACATTTAATAGTTAAGCTTGCAAATTCCAAAGATAAAGAGAAGATCCTTAAAGCAGCAAGAGACCAGAAATCCCTGACACTTATGGGGAGGAGTATTAGGCTAACAGCAGAGCTCTCCACAGAGACTGGGCAGGCCAGAAAGAGTTGGCAGGATATATTCAGGGTCCTAAAGGAGAAGAACATGCAACCAAGAATATTTTATCCAGCAGGGCTCTCATTCAAAATGGAAAGAGAGATAAAGAGCTTCCAAGACAGGCAGGAACTGAAAGAATATGTGACCTCCAAGCCAGCTCTGCAAGAATTTTAAGGGGGACTCTTAAAATCCCCCTGTAAGAAGAAAGTCAGTGGAACAATCCACAAAAACAAGGACTGAATAGATATCATAATGACACTAAACTCATATCTTTCAATAGTAACTCTGAACGTGAACGGGCTTAATGACCCCATCAAAAGGCTCAGGGTGTCAGACTGGATAAAAAAGCAGGACCCATCTATTTGCTGTCTACAAGAGACTCATTTTAGACAGAAGGACACCTACAACCTGAAAATAAAAGGTTGGAGAACCATTTACCATTCGAATGGTCCTCAAAAGAAAGCAGGGGTAGCCATCCTTATATCAGATAAACTAAAATTTACCCCGAAGACTGTAGTGAGAGATGAAGAGGGACACTATATCATACTTAAAGGATCCATCCAACAAAAGGACCTAACAATCCTCAATATATATGCCCCGAATGTGGGAGCTGCCAAATATTTAAATCATTTAATAACCAAAGTGAAGAAATACTTGGATAATAATACACTTATACTTGGTGACTTCAATCTAGCTCTTTCTACCCTCAATAGGTCTTCTAAGCACAACATCTCCAAAGAAACGAGAGCTTTAAATGATACACTGGACCAGATGGATTTCACAGATATCTACAGAACTTTACATCCAAACTCAACTGAATACACATTCTTCTCAAGTGGACATGGAACTTTCTCCAGAAAAGACCACATACTGGGTCACAAATCGGGTCTGTACCGATACCAAAAGATTGGGATCCTCCCCTGGGTATTCTCAGACCATAATGCCTTGAAATGAGAACTAAATCACAACAAGACGTTTGGAAGGACCTCAAACACGTGGAGGTTAAGGACCATCCAGCTAAAAGATGAAAGGGTCAACCAGGAAATTAAGGAAGAATTAAAAAGATTCATGGAAACTAATGTGAATGAAGATACAACTGTTCAAAATCTTTGGGATGCAGCAAAAGCAGTCCTAAGGGGGAAATACATTGCAATACAAGCATCCATTCAAAAACTGGAAAGAACTCAAATACAAAAGCTAACCTAACAAATAAAGGAGCTAGAGAAAAAACAGCTAATGGATCCTACACCCAGAAGAAGAAGAGAGTTAATTAAGATTCGAGCAGAACTCAATGAAATCGAGACCAGAAGAACTGTGGAACAGATCAACAAAACCAGGAGTTGGTTGTTTGAAAGAATTAATAAGATAGATAAACCATTAGCCAGCCTTATTAAAAAGAAGAGAGAGAAGACTCAAATTAATAAAATCATGAATGAGAAAGGAGAGATCACTACCAACACCAAGGAAATACAAACGATTTTAAAAACATATTATGAACAGGTATATGCCATTAAATTAGGCAATCTAATTATAGACCAATATCCCTGATGAACATGGGTGCAAAAATTCTCAACAAGATACTAGCCAATAGGATCTAACAATACATTAAGAAAATTATTCACCATGAGCAAGTAGGATTTATTCCCGGAACACAAGGCTGGTTCAACACTCGTAAAACAATAAATGTGATTCCTCATATCAGCAGGAGAAAAACCAAGAACCATACGATCCTCTCATTAGATGCAGAGAAAGCATTTGACATAATACAGTATCCATTCCTCATCAAAACTCTTCAGAACGTAGGGATAGAGGGAATATTCCTCAACATCTTAAAAGCCATGTACGAAAAGCCCACAGCTAATATCATTCTCAATGGGAAGCACTGGGAGCCTTTCCTCTAAGATCAGGAACATGACAGGGATGCCCACTCTCACCACTGCTATTCGACAGAATACTGGAAGTCCTAGCCTCAGCAATCAGACAACAAAAAGACATTAAAGGCGTTCAAGTTGGCAAAGAAGAAGTCAAACTCTCCCTCTTCGCCGATGACCTGATACTCTACATAGAAAACCCAAAAGCCTCCACCCCAAGATTGCTAGAACTCATACAGCAATTTGGTAGCATGGCAGGATACAAAATCAATGCCCAGAAATCAATGGCATTTCTATACCCTAACAATGAGACTGAAGAAGGAGAAATTAAGGAGTCAATCCCATTTACAATTGCACCCAAAAGCATAAGATACCTAGGAATAAACCTAAACAAAGAGGTAAAGGATCTATACCCTAAAAACTATAGAACACTTCTGAAAGGAATTGAGGAAGACACAAAGAGATGGAAAAATATTCCATGCTCATGGATTGGCAGAATTAATATTGTGAAAATGTCAATGTTACCCAGGGCAATTGACACGTTTAATGCAATCCCTATCAAAATACCATGGACTTTCTTCAGAGAGTTAGAACAAATTATTTTAAGATTTGTGTGGAATCAGAAAAGACCCCGAATAGCCAGCGGAATTTTACAAAAGAAAACCATATCTGGGGGCATCACAATGCCAGATTTCAGGTTGTACTACAAAGCTGTGGTCATCAAGACAGTGTGGTACTGGCACAAAAACAGACACATAGATCAATGGAACAGAATAGAGAACCCAGAAGTGGACCCTGAACATTATGGTCAACTAATATTCGATAAAGGAGGAAAGCCTATCCACTGGAAGAAAGACAGTCTCTTCAATAAATGGTGCTGGGAAAATTGGACATCCACATGCAGAAGGATGAAACTAGACCACTCTCTTTCACCATACACAAAGATAAACTCAAAATGGATGAAAGATCTAAATGTGAGACAAGATTCCATCAAAATCCTAGAGGAGAACACAGGCAACACCCTTTTTGAACTTGGCCACAGTAACTTCTTGCAAGATACATGCACAAAGGCAAAAGAAACAAAAGCAAAAATGAACTATTGGGACTTCATCAAGATAAGAGCTTTTGCACAGCAAAGGATACAGTCAACAAAACTCAAAGACAACCTGCAGAATGGGAGAAGATATTTGCAAATGACGTATCAGATAAAGGGCTAGTTTCCAAGATCTCTAAAGAACTTATTAAACTCAACACCAAAAAAACAAATAATACAATCATGAAATGGGCAAAAGATATGAAGAGAAATCTCACAGAGGAAGACATAGACATGGCCAACACACACATTAGAAAATGCTCTGCTTCACTTGCCATCAGGGAAATACAAATCAAAACCACAATGAGATACCACCTCACACCAGTGAGAATGGGGAAAATTAACAAGGCAGGAAACCACAAATTTTGGAGAGGATGCAGAGAAAAGGGAACCCTCTTACACTGTTGGTGGGAATGTGAACTGGTGCAGCCACTCTGGAAAACTGTGTGGAGGTTCCTCAAACAGTTAAAAATAGACCTGCCCTACGACCCAGCAATTGCACTGTTGGGGATTTACCCCAAAGATTCAGATGCAATGAAACGCCGGGACACCTGCACCCTGATGTTTCTAGCAGCAACGTCCACAATAGCCAAACTGTGGAAGGAACCTCGGTGTCCATCGAAAGATGAATGGATAAAGAAGATGTGGTTTATGTATACAATGGAATGTTACTCAGCCATTAGAAACGACAAATGCCTACCATTTGCTTCAACATGGATGGAACTGGACGGTATTATGCTGAGTGAAGTAAGTCAGTCGGAGAAGGACAAACATTGTATGTTCTCATTCATTTGGGGAATATAAATAATAGTGAAAGGGAATAGAACGGAAGGGAGAAGAAATGTGTGGGAAATATCAGAAAGGGAGACAGAACATAAAGACTCCTAACTCTGGGAAACGAACTAGGGGTGGTGGAAGGGGAGGAGGGCGGGGGTGGAGGTGAGTGGGTGACGGGCACTGAGGGGGACACTTGACGGGATGAGCACTGGGTGTTATTCTGTATGTTGGTAAATTGAATACCAATAAAAAATAAATTTATTAAAAAAACAAAAACAAAAACAAAATTCTCTCTGTCTTTGTCTTTTGACAATGTGATTTTAGTGTATCTCTTTGTAAATATTCTTTTAAATTTTTTTATTTATGATAGTCACACAGAGAGAGATAGAGAGGCAGAGACACAGGCAGAGGGAGAAGCAGGCTCCATGCACCAGGAGCCCGATATGGGATTCGATCCCGGGTCTCCAGGATCGCGCCCTGGGCCAAAGGCAGGCGCTAAACCACTGCGCCACCCAGGGATCCCCTCTTTGTAAATATTCTTAATTTCAACCTATTTGGAGTCCTTTGAGTCTCATGATTGTGGATATCTATTTCCTTCCCCAGATTTACAAAGTTTTCAGCCATTATTTCTTTAAATACGCTTTCTGTCTCTTCTCTCTTTCTCTTTTCCCCTCATCTTCTTCCTATTTCTCCTTATCTTCTTCCTCCTTCTCCTTCTTCTTTATTTCCCATAGTATATATATTAGTTCACTTGATGAAATCCCATAGTCACTTAGGCTTTCTTCACTCATTTTCAACTTTTTTCTTTTTGCTCCTCTGACCTAATAAGTCCAAATGACTTGTCTGTAGGTCACTGATTCTTTCTTCTGTTTGATTTAGTCTGTTTTTCAACCCCATCAGTGAATTTTTCACTTCCGTTATTATATACTTCAGCCCTAATATTTATGTTTGGCTTATTTTTATATCATATCATTCTAATATTTGCATTTTATTGTGTATTACTTTCCTGATTTTGGTTGTCTACCTTATTCTCTTATCATTTAATGAATTTCCTTAAGATCTTTACTTTGAATTTGTCAGGCAATTTACAGATTTCCATTTCTTTTGGATTGGTTACTGGAGATTTGTTTTTCTAATTGGACTATGTGATGTTTCATGATTCTTCATGTTCCTTGTGGATTTGCTTTGTTGTCTTTGCTTAAAGAAGCAGCTTCCTCTTGCAGTCTATATGGATTGCTTTTGAGGAGGAGAGATTTTCGCCAGTCACCAGTACTCATTGTGAAGCAAGAGACCAATCCATTACGGCATGCGCCAAAGCCTCAGTTCTGTGCTTTTTTCCTAATCCCACAGAACAATTCCAGCTATAAGAGGACACCTACCCCTTTCCTTTTTTACTGTTCAAGCCTGAAAATTAAGCTTTTACATTTTTAAGCATTTGGTATAAGTGAGAAACAAATTGGCTCTTCAAAAGGGGAACCCTCTCACACTTTTAGCGGAAATGCAAACTACTACAGCCACTCAGGAAAACAGTATGAAAGATTAACTTTTCTTGAGAAAGATGAACTTATCTCAAAAAGTTAAAAATAGAACTACCCTATAATCAGCAATTGCACTACTGGGTATTTATCAAAAGGAGACAAAAATACTGATTCAAAGAGGTACTTGCATTCAAATGTTTATAGCAGCATTATCAATAATAGCCAAATTATGGAAAGAGACCAAATGTCTATCAACCAATTAATGGATAAAGAAGATGTGGAACAGCAGCAGCACATATACTATATACTAAGAAGATGTGGTGTATGTATATCTATGCAATGAAATATTACTCAGTGATCAAAAAGAATGAAATCTTGTCTTTTGCAACAACATGAATGGAACTAGAGTATATTATAGTAAGTGAAACAAGTCAGAGAAAGATAAATACCATGATTTCACTCATATGTGGAATTTAGGAAACTGAAGAACATAGGGGAAGGGAAGGAAAAATAAAATAAGATTAAAGACAGAGAGGGAGGCAAACCATAAGAGACCATAGTTAAGAGAACAAACTAAGGGTTGCTGTAGGGGAGCTGGGTGGGAGGATCGAGTAAACAAGTGATAGACACTAAGTAAGCCACTTGTGATGAGCTCTGAGTGTTATATGTAAGTTATGTATCACTAGTTCTACTCCTGAAACTAATACTACAATATATATTAACTAATGTGAATTTAAATAAAATCTTGGAAGGAAAAAATCATGTTTCACACACACACACAAAGAAAAAAAAAGAAAAGAAGGAAAGGAAAGGAAAGGAAAGGAAAGGAAAGGAAAGGAAAGGAAAGGAAAGAAAAGAAATAGGCTCTACAAAGGGCACTCTGAATTTCTGGAGATTAGGCCCCCATCGCTTCCTTCCTTTGTTCCTAGAAGAAAAACCTCAGTTCTGTGCTTATTTAAAATCTCAAAGAGCAGCATCAGCTGTAATTGGATGGCCTCTCAGTTTCTATGTTCCGAGTTGTCCCGAGGACCAGGCTCTGCAAGTTATTAACTATTCAATATAAGGTGAGATAGCAACTGGCTGTTTTATGGATCATAAGACAAGTCTCCATAAATTTAAAAGTATTCAAATCATAAAAAGTAAATTATTGATTACAACAAAAATCAACTAGAATCAGTAATAGAATGATATCCAGAAACTTTTTATGGGAATTATAACCCATGTGTTAAAGAAATTAAAAGTAAAATTGTTAAAGTAATTAAAAGCAAAGTTAGAAAGTATTTTGAACTGAATGAAAAGACATATGGAAATTTATATGGTGTAGTTAAAGCAATTATTAAAGGGAAATTAATGGGATTAAATACTTGTATTAGAAAATAAGAAAGGTATCAGATTAATAACTATGGTTCCTACTAAGTAAAGTAATAAAAGATCAGGGAAGATGTTGGCAGAGTAGAAAGACCATTGGTTCACCTCAAACCATGAATACAACTAGATAACTATCAAATCATCCTAGATAGTCCAGAAATTGACCTAAAGACTGGAAGAACAAACTCCACAACTAAAGATAGAGAAGAGGCCAGATCAAATAAGGTAGGAAGTGCAGAGATGAAGTTGAGATATAAACAGATTATTGCTGCTGCAGTAGGGAGGGAGCCACAGTCACAGAAAAGGGGAAGAGACAGACATGAGATCACAGGGGTTAAATATATGGCCAAAGCAATTGGCTTGGAAAGCCAGAAAGCCTGAATTTCATAGGTTCTTACAATCATCAGGGCTTTAAGATTTGAGTTTTAAAGGTCAGTGGGTGTGACTAGGACAGAGTCCAGAGGGTACTGCTCTAGGTGAGGAGGCAGGCAAAGAAACTCCTGGCCTACAACATGGAAACAGTGATCTGAAGAGTGCCTGAGGCATACAGTGAGGTTATTAACTCATCTAAGAACACATCCCAAGAAGGCAGCATTCACTGAAAGACCCCTCTGGGAAAAAAGAAACCCTCAGGTGCCATTTCCCTCCCCTGCCCTTCAGCATAAGCATAGGGCCACCTGCAGGAATGAGCACAGTGCTGAAACTTGTTACCTAACTTGCTTACATCAAGTCCTGCCCCACAAAACCCTTCACCCCACCCCATTCCCCCACCAGCACACTCCAGTGGAACCATCCCTCCCAGTCATACTTGCTTCAGGCTTAGCCCAAGTGGGCCCTCTCCTTCAGAAGACCAGCCCAAACCTGTACTCACACTGCATCTCCCAAATGAGTTTTGCAGAGCTCAGCTCTAGTGATATTGGTGACAGATCTCATTTCATAAGCAGACCAGAGTCCATCTAGTTAAAACATGGCACAGTCAGCCCAGGGACCACACACTGCCCTCAAGTAAAGAGAACTTCTGTAAACAACTGACTGAAAAGATAAAGCAACCAGGAAAAAATAGCAGAGTAAACAGTTTACACATTGGAGATGTTCCCAGAAGCACCAGGCACAGGGGAACAGGGTACACTACACAACAGGGCACCACACGACCTCTTCTTCATAACACCATCATTCTCAAGAGCAGGAGACATAGCTGACCTTCTTGATCACAGACAGGCACAAAGACTTAGACAAAATGAGAAAATAGATAAATTTATTCCAAGTGAAAGAACAGAACAAAGCCATGGTCAGAGATCTAAGTAAAACAGATACAAGTAACATGCCTGAGAGATAATTTAAAGTAATGATTATAAGGATACTCACTGGACTTGAGACGAGTGGAAGACAAATAGGAGACCTTTAACATGGAGATAAGGAATAACATAGAGGAGATAAAGGGTTTTAAAAATGAAATGAGAAATGATGGTATGGAACAGCTGGCTGGAAAAGCAGAGGAATGAATTAGTGACCTGATAGGATAATGGAAAGTAATCAAAGCTGAACAAAAGAGAAAAAAGAATTGTGTAAAACAAGAATTGACTTAGAGAACTCCTTGACTCCGTCAAACATAGTAACATTCCTATTATAGGAGTCCCAGAAGAAGAGATAGAAAAGGGGACAGAAAATTTATTTCAAGAAATAATAGCTGAAAACTTCCCCAGTGTAAAGAATGAAACAGCTATCCAGAATCAAGAGACACAGAGAACTCTCATCAAAATCAACAAAATCAGTCCTATACCCAGACAATTATAATTCAAATTACAAAATACAGTCATAAAAAAAATCTTAAAAGCCACAAGACAAGAGAAGTCATTAATTTACAGGGGAAAATCCATAAGACTAGCAGGAGATTTTCAACAGAAATCTTCCAAGCTAGAGGGAGTAGCATGATATATTCAAAGTGCTGAATGGGAAAAATCTGCAACCCAAAATACTCTTTCTAGTAAGTCTATCAATTCAGAATAGAAGGAGACATAGTTTCCCAGAAAAACAAAACTAAAAGAGTTTGTGACCACTAAACCAGACCTGCAAGAAATATTAAAGGGGACTTTGAATAGAAAGGACAGAACAAAAGGAACAATATAAAGGTAGAATACATAAAAGCAGTGAAATGAATATTTCTATAAAAAATCAGTCAGGGAACTCACAAGAAAAACATATTAAATATAACAACATATACCTAAAACGTGGGAAGGAGAGAAGAAAAGAATGAGTTCAAACTTAAATGACATCAACTTAATACAGACTGCTATATGCAGAAGATTAACCATATATCAAAAACCACTAATAAACATGCAAAAATAAAGACAAAGGAATCCAAATATATCACTAAAAAGAATCAGCAAAACAAGAAAGAAAGATATGAACGGATCAGAGACAATCTTCTGAACCACAAAACAGGTAACAAAAAAAGCCATAAATATGTATCTATCAACAATTATTTTTAATGTGAATGGACTAAAACCCCAATCAGAAGACAAAGGTTGACAGAATAAACAAGATACATCTATATGCTGCCTACAACAGACTCATTTTAGACCTAAAGACACCACAGATTGAAAGTGAGAAGATGAAGAAATGTCTATCATGCAAATGGATATCAAAAGAAAGTCAGAGTAGGGGTGTCTGGGTGGTTCAGTCAGTTAAGCATCTGACTTTAGCTCAGGTCATGATCCTGGGGTCCCTAGCAGGGAGTATGCTTGTCCCTCTCCCTCTTTCCCCCTCCTGCTCATGCTCTTTTTTGCTCTCTCTCAAATAAATAAATAAAATCTTAAAAAAAAAGAAACAAGAAAGCCAGAGTAGCAATAATTATTTCAGACAAAATAAAATAGTCTTTATTTTATTTTATTTTTATTTTGGCTGGGTACAGTATACTTTATTGGCGTACATAACAATGTAAGGCTCCCTGAGCCCCTCCCCTTCTCCAAGGGGTATGAAATGGAAACTATGGAGTTTAGGAGATTCTCCCTGTGTTAGGGGATGAGTTAGGGCAAGTACTTCCCAGAAGCTAAGGACCTCTCTCTTCCTCTTGCTCTTACTGGGGCTGGTGGTCCAGAAGGATTTTACTTCTTGGAGGCCATGTGAACCATATCATTCACCATGTGGTTGCTATAGCCAATTCATTGTTATACCAGGAAATGAGCTTGACAAAGTGGTCATTGAGAGTATTGCCAGCCCCTGCATCAAAAGTGGAAGAGTGGGTGTCATTGTTAAAGTCACAGGAGATAATCTGGTCCTCAGCATAGACCAGGATACCCTTAAAGAGGCCATCCAATACCTGTTTTACCACCTTCTTGATGTCATTGTATTTGGCAGCTTTCTCCAGGAGGCAGGTCAGATCCATAACTGACACATCAGGGGTGGGGACATGGAGAGCCATGCCAGTGAGCTTACCATTCAGCTCAAGGATGATCTTGCCTATAGCCTTGGTGACACTGTAAAGCAGAAATGGTATTCTGGGCAGCCCCTTGGGCATCATGCCACAGCTTCTCAGAGGGCTGTCCACGGTCTTCTGGGTGACAGTGATAGCATGGACTGTGATCATGACTCCCTCCACAATACCAAAATTTTCATTAGGGGCCAAGTAGTTGGTGGTGCAGGAGGCACTGCTCATCACAAAATATGGGGACATAAGCAGAAGGGGCAAAGATGATAATTCTCTTGGCCCTGTCCTTCAAGTGTGCCCCAGGCTTTGTGGAGGTGAAAATCCCAGTGGATTCCACAACATACTGAGTGCCAGCATCACTATATTTGATGGTGAGATCTGACTTCTGGAGGTTGGAGATGGGCTTTCCATTGATAACAAGTTTCCCATTTTGAGCCTTGACTGTGCCACAGAATTTGCCATGGATGGAATCATACTGGAACATATAGACCATGTAGTTGAGGTCAATGAAGAGATCATTGATGGTGATAATATCCACTTTGCCAGAGTTAAAAGCAGCTGTGGTGACCAAGTACCGAATATGGCCAAATCTGTTTGACCAAATCTGTTTGTCACCAACAAATCTTGGTGACATGGTTGGCACTGCACCAGAAGATATGGCTGTCTGGTGAATGGATAGGAGCAGAGAACCAAAATAAAACAGACTTTACAACAAGAGACAAAGAAGGACACCATTTAGTCATAAAGGGGACATTCCAATGGGAAGATACAACAATTGTAAATATTTACACATCCAACATAGGAGCACCCAAATATATAATGCAATAGCAAACATAAAAGAACTAATCAATAATTATACACTAACAGTAATGACCTTAACACACTACTTACATCAAAGGATAGATGATCTAAACAGGCAATTGGGTACTTGGGTGGCTCAGTTAATTGAGCATCTCTCTTCGGCTCAGGTCATGATCCCAGGGTCCTGGAATTGGGCCCCACATCTTCTCCCGCTCCTTCTGCCACCATCCTACTTGTTCTCTCTTGCATTCTCTCTCTTTCTACCTCGAATAAATAAAATGTTTAAAAAATAAATAAAAATAAACAGGTAACCAACAAAGAAACTATGGCTTTTAATCACAGACTGGACCAGATAGACTTAATAAATATACATATAACATTCCATCCTAAAACAGCAGAATACACAATCTTTTCAAATGTACATGGCACATTCTCCAAAATAGACCATATATTAGTTCACAAAACAAGCCTCAACAAATTCAAGAAGATCAAAGTTATACCGTGCATCTTTTCTGACCACAATGCTATGAAACTAGAAGTCAACCACAACAACAACAAAAAAAAAATGTGGAAAGACCACAAATACATGGAGGTTAAATAACATGCTATTAAACAATGGAAATCAAAAAATAAATTTAAAAAGAATGTGGAAACAAATGAAAATTACAACACAACAATTCAAAACCTCTGGGGTGCAGCAAAAGTAGTTCTGAGAGGGAAGTTTCTAACAATACACCCCTATCTCAAGAAGTAAGAAAAATCTCAAATAAATGATCTAATTTTGCACCAATGGGAACTAGTAACAGAACAACAAAACCTAAAATCAGCAGAAGGAAAGAAATAATAAAGATTAGAGCAGAATTCGGGATCCCTGGGTGGCGCAGCGGTTTGGCGCCTGCCTTTGGCCCAGGGTGCGATCCTGGAGACCTGGGATCGATTCCCATGTCGGGCTCCCGGTGCATGGAGCCTGCTTCTCTCTCTCTCTCTCTGTGACTATCATAAATAAATAAAAATTAAAAAAAAAAGATTAGAGCAGAATTAAATGACATTGAAACAAACAACAATCAACAATACAACAAATCAGTGAAATCACGATAGTTCCTCAAAAAACATTTTGATGTTTAAAAAAAAAATTGGTAAACCTCTAGCCAGACTTACCAAAAAGAAAAAAGACTCAAAATCATAAACAAGAGAAGAGAAATAATAATCAACACCACATAAATACAAACAATTCTAAGAGAAAATTATAAAAAACTATATGCCAACAAATTGGACAGCCTAGAAAAAAATGGATGAATTCCTAGAAACATATAATCTCCCAAAACTGAAACAGGAAGACATAGAAGGTTTTAACACACTATTAACCAGCAAAGAAATTGAATCAGTAAACAAAAACAATCTCAACAGAAGTCTAGGACCAGGTGGCTTCACAGGAAAATTTTAGCAAACATTTAAAGAAAAGTTAATACCTATTTCTTCTCAAACTTTTCCAAAAACTAGAAAGGAAGGAAAATGTCCAAATTCATTCTATGAGGCTAGCTTACCCTTAAGGACAAGAGCCATAAGATCATTTCAATGGATGCAGAAAAAGTATTTGACAAAGTACACCATCCATTCATGATTAAAAAAAAAAAAACCCTCAACAAAGTAGAGAGGGAATATACTTCAACATAATAAGGCCATACATGAAAAACCTATGGGTAGCATCATCCTTAATGGGAAAAACAGAGCTTTTCCCCTAAAGTCAGGAACAAGACAAGAATGTCCACTCTCACCACTTTTATTCAACAAAGTACTGCAAGTCCCAGTCACAGCAATAAGACAACGAAAATAAATAAAAGTCATCAAATTAGTAAGGAAGGAGTAAAATTTTCATTATTTGGAGATGACATGATACTACATATAGAAAACCTGAAAGATTACCAAAAAAACTACTAGAACTAGTAAATGAATTCGCTAGAAAATTAACATACAGAAATCTGTTGCATTTCCATATACCAATATATATTTCCATACACCAGCAGAAAGAGAAATTAAGAAAACAATCCCAGGGGATCCCTGGGTGGCTCAGTGGTTTGGTGCCTGCCTTTGGCCTAGGACGTGATCTTGGAGTCCCGGGATTGAGTCCCACATTGGGCTCCCTGCATGGAGCCTGCTCCTCCCTCTGCCTGTGTCTCTGCCTCTCTTTCTCTCTGCCTATGTCTCATGAATAAATGAAATCTTAAAAATCTTAAAAAAAAAAGAAAACAATCCCATTGAACAAAAATAATACCCAGAAATAAACCTAACCAAAGAGGTGACAGAAACCAAAGAGGTGACAGATACCCAGAAATAAACCTAACCAAAGAGGTGACAGACCTGTACTCTGAAAAATATAAAATACTGATTAAGAAGTTTAAGGCAACACAAAGAAATGGAAAGACATTCCATGCTCATAGATTAGAATATTGTTTAAAAATGTCTACATTACACATTTAGTGTAGCCTTAATCAAAATATCACCAGCATTTTTCACACAGCTGGAACAAACAATCCTAAAATTTGTATGAACCACAAAGACTCCAAGTAGCCAAAGCAATCTTGAAAAAGAAAAGCAAAGCTGGGGTCATCATAATTTGGACTTCAAATTACATTATAAAGCTGTAGTGACTTAAAATAAAAAAAAAACCGTATGGTACCAGGTACCAAAAAAAAAAAAAACAGTATGCACCAAAAATAGACATATAGATCAATAGAACAGGATGTAAAACCCAGAAATGAACTCACAACTCTATGCCAATTAATCTTAGATAAAGCAGGAAAGAATATCCAATGGGAAGAAGACAGTGGTGCTGGAAAAAAATGGACAAATGGTGCTGGGAAAACTGGACAACTACATGCAAAAGATAGTAAACTGGACTACTTTCTTACATCACACACAAAAATAAATTCAAAATGGATGAAAGACCTAAATGTTAGACCTGAAACCATAAAAATCCTAGAAAAGAACACAGGCAGTAACTTCTTTGACATCAGTCATAGCAACTTCTTTCTAGATATGTCTCCTGAGACAATAAAAACAAAATCAAAAATAAACTATTGGAACATCAACAAAATAAAAAGCTTCTGCACAGCAATGGAAACAGTCAACAAAACTAAAAGGCAACCCATGGAATGGGATAATATATTTGCAAATGACATATCAGGTAAAGGGTTAGTGTCCAAAATCTATAAAGAACTTACCAACTCAGCACACATAAAACAAATAATCCAATTATGAGATGGGCAGAAGACATGAATAGATATATTCCCAAAGAAGACATACAGATGGCCAACAGACACAAGAAAAGATGTTTATTATCACTAAATATTAGGGAAGTGCAAATCAAAACTACAGTGAGCTATCACCTCACACTTGTCAGAATGGCTATTATCAAAAGGACAAGAAGCAAATGTTAGAGAGAGTGTAGAGAAAAAGGAATGCCCTGTTAGTGGGAATGTAAATTGGTGCAGCCACTATGGAAAAGAGTAGAGATTCCTCAGAAAATTAAGAATAGATCTACCAAATGATCCAGCTATAGCACTTTTGGGTATTTATTCAAAGAATATGAAAACACCAATTTGAAAAGATTATGTACCACTATGTTTATTGAATCACTGTTTATAAAAGACAATACATGTATGCAACCTAAGTATTCACCAATGGGTGAAAAGATAAAGAGGATGTAGTATATATAAACAATAGGAAATTGCTCAGCCACAAAGAAAAATGAAATATTTTCATTTGTAACAACATAAATGGATTTCAAGGCTATTATGTTAAGTGAAATAAGCCAGAGACAAATACTGCATGGTTTTACTGATATGTGGAATATAAAAAAAAAAATTAAAACAAAGCAGTAAAAAATAAAATTCATAGATACTGAAAACAGTTTGGTGGTCACCAAAGGGGAAGGATGATAGGGGATGGATGAAATGGGTAAAGAGTCAGTTGTGTAATAATGAAAATTAACTAGACTTTTGGTGGTAAACACTTTGTTGTGTATTCAGATGTCAAATTATAAATTTGTACACCTGAAACATATATAATGTTATATACTAGTCTTACCTCAATAAAAAAGGTGAAAAATCCTTGAAATGCTAAAATATTTTAAAAGACATAAACTACCAATAGACAATGATAGAGAGGAAAATATCACAAGTCTTATAGATATTTCATAAAAGAGAATATTAGAACACTTCTTCCAATAAATTTGAAAGATTAATATACAAATTTCTTTGAAGACACACTACCAAAAATTTAATTTATAGCTGAAAACCTTACCATAGAGAAAAGTGCAAGCCAAAATGACTTGTCTGGGGAATTTTATCAAACATTTAAGAAAGAAACTGTATCAGTTCCACAGAACTCCTGCAATAAATTTAATACAAGAAAATACATCCTATAAGGCCAGCATTATCCTGATCCTAAACCAGAAAAAGCATTGTTTCAAAATCAGCATCCATCCCTGATTTTAAAAACTTTCAGCAAACTAAACAGAAAGGAATTTCCTCAGCCTGATAAAAAGCTTCTACTAAAAATCCATAGCTAGCATCTTACTTAACGGTGAAAAACTGAATGTTTTTCTCATAAGAATAAAAACAAGTCAAGTATGTCTGACCTAACCACTTGTATTCTGCACTACACTGTTCAATCTAGCAAGTCAGGCAGCGAAAATGAATAAAATGACCAATACTAGAATAAAAGAAGTAAAATGTCTTTATGCACTGAAAACATGATCATCTATGAAGAAAATCCTACTTACTCTATAAGAAAACAAGTAGAAGTAAAAGATTTTGCAAGTTTTCAAAATACAATGCCAATAAACAAAATATCTATTATATTTCTATATATTAGCAATAAAAATATAAATGAAACAAAAATGCCATTTAAAATAGTACCAGAAGGGATGCTTGGGTGGCTCAGTGATTTGAGCATCTGCCTTTGGCTCAGGTCATGATCCCAGGATCCCAGGATCTAGTCCCACATCGGGCTCCCAGCGTGGAGCCTGCTTCTCCCTCTACCTGTGTCTCTGCCTCTCTATCATGTCTCTCATGAATAAATAAGTATTTTAAATACATTAATTAATTAAATTAAATAGTACCAAAATTAAAATAATTAGGAATAAATCTCAAGAAAGATATGCGAGACCTGCTCACCAGAAACTATGTAACATTGCTGAAAGAAATTAAATGGATAGCGAGATATACTGTTCTCATGGCTCACTCTTCATAAGGACTACATTATCAAGTAAAAATTATATTACAACTGTGATAACACTCAAATCAATACTTGATGTCTCAAGTTTTCTGAATCCAAAGTATCAAAGATAGAAACAAAAGGCTACACCATGATTAGTGAGAAAGCCTTATATTACCTATGAGATCTTCCTGTAAATCACTAGCTGTCTGCATACTCTTTTCATTGCTGACTTCATGTCTTTATTCCTGAATGTGTAGATAACAGGATTTAAAAAAGGAGTGAGAACTGCATCAAAAATAGCAAGAAATTTGTCCATCTGGGATTTGGGGTGTGGCCATGTATAGACAAACATGGTTGGACCAAAGAACAAAAGGACCACCATGATGTGAGCTGACAAAGTGGAGAGGGCCTTGGATGAGCCACCTGAGGAATGTTTCCAAACAGTAAACAGGATGAAGACGTAGGAGATGAGGAGTATGAAGAAGGAACCAACACAGATAAACCCACTGTTGACAGTGACCATGAACTGCAACCTGTAGGTGTCTGTACAGGCCAGTCTGAGGAGACGAGGAAGGTCACAGTAAAAGCTGTCCAGCACATTAGGACCACAGAAGGGTAGATTAACAACAAATGCCAGTTGGAACAGTGAGTGACTGACACCAAGGGCCCAAGCAGCAGCCAGAAATAAGATGCACCTCCGTGGGCTCATGATGGTCAGATAATGGAGGGGCTTGCATATGGCCACATATCTGTCAAAGGCCATGGCAATGAGCAGCACCATCTCCACGCCACCAATGACATGGATGAAGAAGATCTGGGCGATGCAGCCGCCAAAGGAGATGACTTTGTGCTTTCTGAAAAGGTCATAAATCATCTTGGGTGAGGTAGCAGAGCAGGCTCCCAAGTCAATGAAAGAGAGACTGGCCAGGAGAAAGTACATGGGGGAGTGTAAGTGAGGATCAATGGTCACAGAAAACACAATGAGGATGTTTCCAGTCATGCTTGCCACGTAGAGCACAGAGGAGAACACCAGAAGGAGAAGCTGGATCTCCCATGAGTGAGTGAGTCCCAGGAACACAAACTCAGATACAGCCGAGTGATTCCCTCCATCCATGGATCCGGCCAACTGGGCTGCCACTGAAATGATGGGAACTAAGAATGTGAGAAAGAAACTGTGATTATGGAGATGATAATCGTAATAGAATTACTAATGTTTCAATATCCTTATCATGAATGAAAAGTATTTAGTTATCTACTTCCTCACATATATAAAAAGAAAAATCAACACACTATCATCACACATGTGAGTGATGACGTGTTAAACCATTCACCAAAACTCTGACTGCAACGTTCTGTTCTCAAATTAACAGATTAAACATGAACATGGTTATATGAACATCCATGACATTCAGTAGCTGTCTTCTGATATTGACTATTCCTCATTCCAACATATCTCAAATTGCTTTTATGTATATTCTCATAATCCACTCCCCAGTTTGCTCCCACAGTTTGCTGATAAAAAGCAGGAATGAGAAGGGGTGCTGCGGTGGTTCAGTTGGTTAAGCGTCCAACTCTTGATTTTAGGTCAGGTCATGATCTCGGGGTCATGAGATCGATCTCTAGGTAGGACTCCATGCTGGACAAAAAGTGTGTTTAAGATTTTCTCTCCCCTTCTCTCCCTGCCCATCCCTGCTGTCTGCTGTCACTCTCTGTTTGGGGTGGGGGGATGGATAAATTAAAAAAAAAAAAGATAGAATGAGAAGAAAGCATGATTAACAAGTGGAATGTCACCTGAAATTAGAAGTGCTTGATGTAAAATTTAAGACTGAATTAAGACAAGCTGCAGATTGAGATTGAATAATGAGACTAGGGTACGTGAAACTGGGCAGCTCACAAGGGTAGTAGACACTTGTCACATGCACTCTACTACAAAATATAACAACTATTTCCCCATCACATTTTATTATGTCATTATCCTGGGTGCCTCTAGGTTCCATGCAATTTTCCATAGCTACAAAACTCTAAACTGACCTCAACATTCAGTAAGAATTTCATAAGGAGTGTATGCCCCTAGGGATGCAAGGCTTTCTCCAAACCTAATGAATGCATATTTAAAAGATTTCACCAATTTCAGTTAAGATGCATGCCTAAAGTGGCCACTGAGTGTTTAACATATCTTTGCAAACAGCTTTTCTCTGTCCACACATATAAAGGTTTTAAAGATCAGCACTTGGAATTGTTGGAGTAATTTTTAATTCATTAGTGTCTCAGCCTCTCTTTGGTATCAACTTTTATGTGCCTGACATCCCCCAACCCTTGAAAGTGCTCAGTACCACCCGCAGGGTAACCTGTTGTGATATGTGGTATTATCCTGCTTACTTTGATTGAAATCCATTCAGAAACTTTATTTTCAAGGAAATTTGTATTTTATACTTTTGATTTATGATTTAAGAATTAAGAAAATAGCTGAAAAAAACATAAAATATACACATAATAAATATAGTCTAATGTGATATACAATACATCCAAGTGAATACTAAGACAAATATGTGGTCATGTGGAGCAGGGAAAGGGAAGTGGGCTAAAAACATTCAAAGGGAGAAGACAACCTGTATCAAGACCAGATGGGCAGCAGATGGCTACCCCAAGAACACATATACTTAGATTACAATTACACAACATATATATAATTGAATTTAAATAAAAAAATAAGTCTTTGAAGGTAGTTAACAGTCATCTCAAATAAAATGTACACCTTTTCAGAAAGAGAGAAAAGTCATTGTATTTTTTAAGTCACTGTATTTGAAACACTGGAGATTTATACTGTTTATAAATTGAATAAATAACTTGTCAATCTCACAACATAAATCTATAATAAAACTGGGTTAAACATACACATACACACAAAAAAGAATTAAACTGAATAAAAAGAAATATACAGTATGGAAAATGGAAAATACCTTGAATTACATAATATGAAAGTAACTTTTAATATTTTTAGTAACTTTTAATACTAACTATTATCATTATGCATGTGTGTATAACCCATATTATGTAACCAGGTATATACAGAAAGTCAGTAGATAGTTTTTGATGGTTTTTTTTAAGATTTTATTTATTTATTCATGATAGTCACAGAGAGAGAGAGAGAGAGAGAGAGAGAGAGAGGCAGAGACACAGGCAGAGCGAGAAGCAGGCTCCATGCAGGGAGCCCAACGCAGGACTCGATCCCGGATCTCCAGGATCGCGCCCTGGGCCAAAGGCAGGCGCCAAACCGCTGCGCCACCCAGGGATCCCAGTAGATAGTTTTTGATTAAGAAGTTAGATTAATAACTCCAAGCTGTAGTAAGGCCATGCCTTCAGGTCAATGATCTTTACTATTTTTTATTCTCTCCTTTCTTGGTCATCTTCTCCAATCATTTTAACAGACATAAGGGGAAATTTCTCACTTAAAAGCTTATAGTAACCATAACCAATAGTCTCCTAGTGAGAAGGCACCTAAGGCTTTACAGTGTATTTCTTGGTGAGGATTAAATCACATCTAATCTTCAAGCCTATAGGCAGCACTCAATTTATTTTCCTGAAATCGATGGAATAATCTGAGATGGAGAAAAAAATAAAGCAGAGAGAAAGAAAAATGAATGAAGATTTTAAATATGGGGAAAAGGGGAAATTAGGAAAGACATATATGATAAAGAACAAAAAGAAAGAAACCACCAGAAGAAAGAAAAAAAAAAGAGCTGAACAAGGTTCAGAGAGTATTAAATATGGTAGCCAAGGTTTCTGAGAACCCAGGTAAATTAAAGAGAAAGTCAATCTCTCACCTTAAATTCACTGATTCAGGGCTGCTCCTGAATTTGACATTGGGTTGCATTTAAGGAAGGCAAGATGCTTCTGTTACCTGCCCGGTGAGGCTTACAGAGTTTCTGTGGAAATCACACATGATAGTGAATGGAAAGATTGATTGTCTTTTATACTGTACAATGATATAGACAAGTAAAATTTTTACTGGTTTTATGATTTGAGGAATCAAAGCATGTACTAAGCAGGACAAGGAAGCATACAGAACAAACATCAGGCAAGTGAGATTCCGCCCACTGTGTGTTCTCTGTGTGTTCTATCCCACTCTATCTTCTCTGTCCATCATCTGCTACTGAAGGTCACAGTACAGTTATTTCCAAAGGTGGTGTTCTTCTACATGGCAGACTTATCACATGGCTATAGGCTCACATTCAAACACCCAGAGATCATTTCCAAATTTTCATCTCTATATTCTTCAATCCTAAAAATACAAAAAACTCACAGACTGCCTTACACACATGATAGTAGAATGATTAGCAGCTTGGGCTTTAATGGCATCACCACTCCCTTGTTACATGAGCATATCAAAGTTACCTAATCTCTCTGAGCTTCAGTATTCTCATTACTAATGTGGAGATAATACCTCCTTGCAGGGTGTTGTGAGAAATAAATGATATATGTAAACCTGCCTGGCCCAGTACCTACCTACCATACAGGGTAGCACAATAAATTACTATATACGGAAGTGACTACATGAATAACTTTCAAGTACAGAAAATTGTTCCTCAAATTCTGAAACTTCCATTGCTCTACTAAACCTGGTTTTAGGTGAAGCTTTCATATCCACACTTGCATTCAATCACTTAAGCATATTTCCCAAATAACAATTTTTCTCCTTAATGGAAATCAAAGACTAATGAGACTGCCTAAGGGATGCAGGAAGGAGCTTTGTGCTCTAACCAGGGGACCTCTGCTGTCCCCACAATCCAAATCCATAAATTTCAATTTAAAAAAGTAAGTTTTTCTAACCACCACACATAACACTGGATATTTCTCTTGTTGTTAGTGGTAAGAGGAAAGAGAGAACAGAGAAGGAGCCAAGGCAGGTGCTCCAAGGAATTTCTGAAGGCTGTGCCTATCCAGCCTCAAATTTGTGTTGGTCTGCCAGGAAAATAGACTTTTCTTTAAAACTGCCTTTTTCATAAGGCATATAAAATTCTTTAGTTTTTACTTCCACTTTAATTGTACAAGTGGAGAACGCAGAGATAGTTTAGGCATATTATACTCAGATGGTTATTCAAAACCAAAGTATTGATTATGTTCTAGTCCCCATTCTTCTCATTTATTCATTTTGTTAAAGTGGATTTACTTACTAAATATACTTCAGGCATTGCATGATACATGTCATGAAAGTGTAATTGACCCTCTAATATATGAGCAGAGTGGAAAAAGATCACTATAGTGATGAGAAAAGGCAGCATAGCAGAGGTGGCAGTTGTATATAGCTTCAAGAGTTGGTAGATATTACAATACACAGAGTCAAAAGAAAAGACATTTCAAGCAGATGATAAAATATGAAAAACAGAAACATTTTTATTTGTTAATGGTGAACCATGCAGATTATCTACAGAATAGATACTGTTTTTGGAGAGTAGAAAAAATAAGAGAAAGATGGTAAAAGTTAATTTTTGCCTAACATTAGGAACTAATATAGATATTTAAGAATTATAAGTATAGGGAGTCAATAAAGAGGGTGCAAGAAATTGATAATAAGACCGGTAATTAGCGAAAATGCTCCATCTGTAAGTGTAATGGGTCATTTGGAGGAAAGAAATAATGGAGGTAGAAAGTCCTCTACAGAGAATAAAGCAGAAATAAAGCAGATCTGGGGGGCGTATACAGATACACTAAAACTATAAAGTTTTAGCTTTAAGACTCTCAATTTAGAAAATGAAAACATTAAGAAATACACACCAAAAATTGGTGGCTGATTAAAGTTGGAATGAACATGAAGAGCAATGTCAAAGATGACACCAAGATTTGAGCATGGATAGATAGGACAACGGTGGATTCATTTTTTTAAAAGAAAGAAATTGGACATAGAATTTGTGAGAATGGGGAAAATAGATGATCGTATTTATATTAAACAATTGGAGTTTCAGATACTAATGAGATGTACAGGTGGAAATATGAGTCAGGATATGTGGAAAGAAATACAGGTTCAAAATATAATTGTATAGTAATCCATATGAGTAATAACTGAATGTACATGGGTGAAAAATTCCCTAAGGGAAAGAATATATAGGGAAAAAAAGCAAAATCCAACATATAGAAAGTCATAGTAATAATGTGATAACAGACAGAGCCAACAAATTAGGCAAAACAATCACAGAGATAGGAGAACAATCAGCGGTGAGCCAGAGAAGCCAAAATTGAACAGCAAGTCAAAATGAAGGGTGAAAAAAAGAGAAGAAAGGGAGAGAGTAGAGAAATTTTAGAACAGTGGAGAAAATGTGATGAGAGTATATATATATATATATATATATATATATATATATATATATATATAAATTGAGATACCAATTTACATATATTTTTCTGCTTTGTAAATGGGAAATTTGGCCTGGTGTATCAGAGGCACACATTGTAAATATCAAATGGGTTCATTAACGAATAAATAATATAATGAATGAGAGAATTGTCAAAGAATGGATGAATGAAATAACTCCCCTATTAGGAACTGGATGACAAAGTTTTCAGAGAACCTATGTGCCACTCTGTTATGATACAGACCCTCAATATTCAGCAGCTTGAAATCAGTCAAAGAACTGTAACCACTAGGATGAGGGCAGAGCAGTGGAATGGCAGGTAAAGCAGAAGTTTATGATGGAATGAAGTTTCTGGGCACTGAATAGATGGGTCAGGTGGCCAAGCTGACCATAAATCATAAGCCAAAAAGGAACCCAGAGACTAAAAAAATAACTAAAAGCAAAACAAAACAAATACAAGGTCAGGGGCACATGAGTAGCTCAGCCAATTAAGCATCCAACTCCCGGTTTTGGCTCAGGTCATGATCTCAAGGTCATGAAATCGAGCCACATATCAGGGCTCTGCACTCACTGGGGGAGTCTGCTTGAAGATTCTCTTTTCCTCTCTCCCTCTGCCCCTCCATCCTCCTCTAATAAAACCGATCAATCAAGCATCTTTAAAAAAACACACAAGGTCAAACTGTTGAGAAACTTGGAAAGGAAGATAGTCATATGATAAACTCTGAATATTCTATGATATTCTTCTACAGCTTTATTATTATTCTTTGAGGTCAAATGTACACTTTACCCTACCCATACCCTCAGCTGCCCATACATAGTGACTCTCCTTCACAGGCCTGATTCCTGTTCCATCCTCCTTTTCTAGGATACCAGCAGCAACATGCTATATCTGGTTGACATCATGGTGAGTTGAGAAAAACTTAATTTCTGGAACATAGAAACCTTGGCTTCCTGATTTTATGTCTGTCCCTCCCACTTACCTGTTTTGCCAATAAAATTAATAGCAAATTAAAGATTCAGATAGATTGTAGTTCTCCCCAAATCAAAGGGATCCTATACAGAATCATTACAGACATTCACAAAGAGCTGTTAATAGTCAGAGCAGCAGTTAATTATATCCCCAGAAGGTAGTGACCAAGTGATGCTGCAGAGATCTGGGATTGCCTAACTGAGATCACTTGGCCTGGGGAATTATTGCCTATAGTTGTTTTGGTTTTCCCAGGGTAGTCAAGCACAGAAGCTGTTAATAAGAAAAAATGAGAGGCCTTTAGTTTTCTAACAACAAAGGTGACTTTACCATCTTTTAGAGCAGCTTTAAATCTTTATTTTATGATGGATTCCAGAGCAACATTAAAAAATTTTCCTTAGAAATCTTTAATCTTTTTTATCATTTCTGTCAATTACCTCAATAATATTCAATCTAAACACAGAATAGATTAAAAAGTATGAAGAGGCTAACATGCACATGAGAAAATGCTCTGCATCACTAGTCATCAGGGAAATACAAATCCAAACCACAATGAGATACCACCTCACCAGTGAGAATGGGGAAAATTAACAAGGCAGGAAACCACAAATGTTGGAGAGGATGCGGAGAAAAGGGAACCCCCTTACACTGTTGGTGGGAATGTGAACTGGTGCAGCCACTCTGGAAAACTGTGTGGAGGTTCCTCAAAGAGTTAAAAATAGACCTTCCCTACGACCCAGCAATTGCACTGTTGGGGATTTACTCCAAAGATTCAGATGCAATGAAATGCCGGGACACCTGCACCCCGATGTTTATTTTTTTTAATTTTTTTAATTTTTATTTTTTATGATAGTCACAGAGAGAGACAGAGGAGAGAGAGAGAGAGAGAGAGAGAGAGAGAGAGAGAGAGAGACAGGCAGAGGGAGAAGCAGGCTCCATGCACCGGGAGCCCGACGTGGGATTCGATCCCAGGTCTCCAGGATCGCGCCCTGGGCCAAAAGCAAGCGCCAAACCGCTGCGCCACCCAGGGATCCCATGCACCCCGATGTTTCTAGCAGCAATGTCCACAATAGCCAAACTGTGGAAGGAGCCTCGGTGTCCATCGAAAGATGAATGGATAAAGAAGCTGTGGTCTATGTATACAATGGAATGTTACTCAGCCATTAGAAATGACAAATACCCACCATTTGCTTCAACGTGGATGGAACTGGGGGGTATTATGCTGAGTGAAGAAAGTCAATTGGAGAAGGACAAACATTATATGGTCTCATTCATTTGGGGAATATAAATAATAGTGAAAGGGAATAGAAGGGAAGGGAGAAGAAATGTGTGGGAAATATCAGAAAGGGAGACAGAACATGAAGACTCCTAACTCTGGGAAACGAACTAGGGGTGGTGGAAGGGGAGGAGGGCAGGGGGTGGGGGTGAATGAGTGACGGGCACTGACGGGGGCACTTGATGGGATGAGCACTGGGTGTTATTCTGTATGTTGGCAAATTGAACACCAATAAAAAATAAATTTATTATAAAAAAATAAAAAATAAAAAAATAAAAAGTATGAAGAATAATACACGGAGATAAAACCATATTATATTGCATGAAAAAAGTAGAATATATAAGGAAATAAGATTTAAATTGACTTCAAATATAACACTTTTTTACATATTCTACTGAATCCTCGCAACCACACTGTGAAGCACATGTTGCCACCTAACCTCAAATTATTTCTCATCTAAAATTACACAGATATTAAAAACTAGGTCTATATATGAATTTAGGACAGTCTCCAAATTTTCTTCTCTTTCTCCTATAGCTAACTTCCTTAAATTATTGAAAAGTCAATGTTACACAACATATTCATGAAGCACATATAATCTTGAATCCAAATTTCAGGCAAGTACAACAGCAAAAATATATTATGTTATCCTCAATTATGTAAATAAATTCAGATTTCCAGACTAAGAGTCCAAACTTAAGAGATGCTTCTTTCCTCTTTCTTTACAGCGGAAGAAACATAAATGTAAACCCCATCCCTAGAAAGGGTAGGAAATCTATCTACAATTCCAAACCACAATACATGAAAAGAAAAATTGTACAATAAAAATTGAAACAGGACAAGAGTGAACACCAAAATAAAAATCATGCCTCCTAAGATCTTGAGCTAGTCACTAAGCTCAGCAGTCTCAAAAAGAGGTGGATACACTTAAAACAAAACCAGCGATATTTGCTTTGAACAGAAATATAGCAGTGTGTGAACAGTCACTCCAGAGAGTGACCAAGGAAAGGAACTTTAAGGGAAAGACACAGGTATAGCAACTCCAAATAAGTAGGCCATGTGTGATGGAATGAAAGAAAAATCAAGGCAAGGGGAGATGAGAAGCAGTGAAACATTAACTATTTCCAATATGTAAAGAGATGAAAAAGATAAATCAGGAGCATCTGGGTGGCTCAATGGTTGAGTGTCTGCCTTTGCCTCAGGTCATGATCCAGGGGTCCTGGGATCCAGTCCCGAGTCTCATATCAGGCTCCTCACAGGAATCCTGCTTCACCCTCTGCCTGTGTCTGCCTCTCTCACTGTGCCTCTCATGAATAAATAAATAAGATTTTTAAAAATTAAAAATAAAATGATAAGTCATAGGACATATGACCAAAATTAACAAATATAGCCGCTCTGAGCCAGTAGTTAACCCTGGAATCCAGGAGAGAGTCATTCCAAAAGGTAAAAGGTGATTTGGAGACATTCCAAACTCAGCTGCCTTGGACCATACCTCAATAAAACTCTTAGTTCCTCCTCCCATAGTATCCTTTCACATTTCTGGTATATTAAAATAATAACAATAATAACATATTATAATTTCATTATAAAATAAAGCAGGTGATGACATATAGGAAAATACTTCAAGAAGAAAGAAAAGGGGGACTGCTGGATGGCTCAGGGGTTGAGCGTCTGCATTTAGCTCAGGGCGTGACCCTGGGGTCCTGGGATCAAGTCCTGCATCGCGCTCCCTGCAGGGAGCCTACTTCTCCTTATGCCTGTGTCTCTGCCTCTCTCTCTCTCTGTGTCTATCATGAATAAATAAATAAAATCTTTTAAAAAAAGAAGAAAGAAAAGGTAAATGACACAAGGTATATATCATACACATAATATAAACTTATATACCATGAGGTAGTTAAAGTTATAAGCAAAATTCTCTATGAATTTTTAAAGATATAACTTCTTTCAAAATGACAAAATATATATGAGTTATGCAAAGAAATAAATGACAGAAAATATGAAGTGATGAAAAATAAATTGGAGAAATTCAAGAAGTACAGGCATACCTCATTGTATTGTGCTTTGCTTTATTGCACTGTGCAGATAGTGCTTTCTTTTACAAATTGAAGTTCTGTGGCAACCCTATTTTGAGCAAGTCTATTAATGCCATTTTTCTGACAATATTTGCTTACTCCATGTCTCTATGTCACATTTAGGTATGATCACAATATTTGAAACTTTTTCATTGTTATTGCATTTGTCAGGGAGCTCTGTGATCACTTACCTTTGCTGTTACTACTGTAATTGTTTTGGGGCACCACAAGCCACATCCATATAAGACAGCAAATTTAATCAATAAATGTGTATGTTCTGACTTCTCTACCAACTGGCTATTCCCCATCTCTATTCCTTTCTTTGGGCCTCCCTATTCCCTAGACACGCTATTGAATTAGGCCAATTAATGACCTTACAATAGCCTCTAAATGTTCAAATAAAAGCAAGAGTCACATGTCTCTCACTTTAAATCAAAAAGTAGAAATGCTTAAGCTTAGTGAGGAAGGCATGTCAAAAGCTAAGACAAGCTAAAACTTTGGCCTCTTACACCAAACAGCTAAGTTGTGAATGCAAAGGAAAAGTTCTTGAAGGAAATGAAATGCACTACTCCAGTGAACATACAAATGATAAGAAAGCAAAATAGTCTTATTGCTAATATGGAGAAAGTTCTAGTGGTCTGGATAGAACAAGCCAGCCAAAACATTCCCTTAATTAAATGCCTAATCCAGAGGAAGGCCCTAGCTCTCTTTATTCTATGAAGAGTGAGAGAGATGAGGAAGCTAGATAAGAAATTTTGAAGCTAGCAAGGAAAGCAGCCAAGGAATAAAGAGAAAAACAATTAAAAGATCATGAGGAAAGGTTAAGGGGAAAAAATGAGAGCCTCAGAAGGAAAAATCTATGTTTAATTGGAGTTCCAGAAGGTGCCAAAAGGGACAGAGGACCAGAAAGTGTATTTGAACAAATCATAGCTGAGAACTAACCTAAATTGGGAGAGGGAAACTGGCATTCAGATCCAGGATACAGAGAGATACCCCCTTAAAATCAATAAAACCAGTTCAACACCTCGACATTTAATAGTGAAACTTGCAAATTCCAAAATTAAAGAGAAAATCCTTAAAGCAGCAAGAGACAAGACATCCCTAACTTACAATGGGGAGAAATATTAGATTAACAGCATACCTCTCCACAGAGACCTGGAAGGCCAGAAAGGGATGGCAGGATATTTTCAGGGTCCTAAATGAGAAGAATATGCAGCCAAGAATACTTTATCCAGCAAGGCTCTCATTCAGAATAGAAGGAGAGATAAAGAGCTTCCAAGAGAGGCAGAAATTGAAAGAATATGTGATCACCAAATCAGCTCTGCAAGAAATATTAAGGGGGACTCTGCAAAAGAAAGAGGAAGCCCAAAGAAATAATCCACTAAAACAGAGACTGAATAGGTATCATGATGACACTAAATTCGTATCTTTCAATAGTAACTCTGAATGTGAATGGGATCAATGATCCCATCAAAAGGTGCAGGGTTTCAGACTGGATAAAAAAGGAAGACCCATCGATTTGCTGCGTACAAGAGACTCATTTTAGACCTAAGGACTCCTGCAGCCTGAAAATGAAAGGTTGGAGAACCTTTCAAATGGTCCTCAAAAGAAAACAGGGGTAGCAATCCTCAATCAGATAAAGTTTATCCCAGAGACTGTAGTAAGAGATGAAGAGGAACACTATATCATACTTAAAGAATCTATCCAACAAGAGGACCTAACAATCATGAATATTTATGCCCCAAATGTGGGAGCTGCCAAGTATATCAATCAATTAATAACCAAAGTAAACACATAGATAATAATACATTATACTAGGAGACTTCGACACGATGCTTTCTGCAAATGACAGATATTATAAGCAAAACATCTCCAAAGAAACCAGACCTTTAAATGATACGCTGGACCAGATGGATTTCACAGATATTTACAGAACTTTACATCCAAACATAACTGAAAACACATTCTTCTCAAGTGCACATGGAACTTTCTCCAGAGTAGACCACGTACTGGGTCACAAATCGGGTCTTAACCAATACCAAAAGATTGGGATTGTCCCCTGCATATTTTCAGACCATAATGCTTTGAAATTTGAACTCAATCATAAGAAGAAATTTGGAAGGAATTCAAATATGTGGAAGTTAAAGATCATCCTGCTAAAAGATGAAAGGGTCAACCAGGAAATTAGAGAAGAATTAAAAAGATTCATGGAAACTAATGAGTTTGAAGATACAACTGTTCAAAATCTTAGGGATTCAGCAAAAGCAGTCCGAAGAGGGAAATACATTGCAATACAAGCATCCCTCAAAATATCAGAAAAAACTCAAATATACAAGCTAACCTTGCACCTAAAGGAACTGGAGAAAGAACAGCAAATAAAACCTACACCCAGCAGAAGACAGTTGATAAAGATTCGAGCAGAACTCAATGAAATAGAGACCTGAAGAACTGTACAACAGATCAAAAAAAACCAGGAGTTGGTTCTTTGAAAGAGTTAATAAAATAGATAAACCATTAGCCAGCCTTATTAAAAACAAAAGAGAAAAGACTCTAATAAAATCACGAATGAAAAGGAGAGATCACAACCAATACCAAGGAAATACAAACAATTTTAAAAACATATTATGAGTAGCTATGAATCAATAAATTAGGCAATCTAGAAGAAATGGATGCATTTCTGGAAAACCACAAACTACCAAAACCGGACCAGGAAGAAAAGGAAAACCTGAACAGGCCAATAACCAGGGAGGAAATTGAAGCAGTCATCAAACACCTCCTAAGACACAAAAGTCCAGGGCCAGATGGCTTCCCAGGGGAATTCTATCAAATGCTTGAAGAAACCATCCCTATTCTACTAAAGCTGTTTGGAAAGATAGAAAGAGATGGAGTACTTCCAAAGTCCTTCTATGAGGCCAGTATCACCTTCATTCCAAAACTAAAAGACCCCATCAAAAGGAGAATTATAGAGCAATATCCCTGATGAACATGGATACAAAAATTCTCATCAAGATACTAGTCAATAGGATCCAACAGTACATTAAGAAGATTATTCACTATGACCAAGTGGGATTTATCCCCGGGATGCAAAGCTGGTTCAACACTCGTGAAGCAATCAACATGATAGATCACATCAACAAGAGAAAATACAAGAACCATACGATCCTCTTAAGAGATGCAGAGAAATCATTTGACAAAATACAGTATCCATTCCTCATCAAAACTCTTCAGAGTGCAGGGATAGAGGGAACATTCCTCAGCATCTTAAAAGCCATCTACGAAAAGCCCACAACAAATATCATTCTCAATGGGGAAACCCTGGGAGCCTTTCCCCTAAGAACAGGAACACGACAGGGATGCCCACTCTCACACTGCTATTCAACATAGTACGAGAAGTCCTAGCCTCGGCAATCAGGCAACAAAAAGAAAGAAAAGGCATTCAAATTGGCAAAGAAGAAGTCAAACTCTCCCTCTTTGCAGATGACATGATACTGTACTTAGAAAACCCAAAAGACTCCACCCCAAGATTGCTAGAACTCCTACAGCAATTCGGCAGTGTGGCAGAATACAAAATCAATGCCTAGAAATCAGTGGCATTTCTATACACGAAAAATGAGACTGAAGAAAGAGAAATTAAGGAGTCAATCCCATTTACAATTGCACCCAAAAGCATAAGATACCTAGGAATAAACCTAACCAAAGAGGTAAAGGATCTATACCCTAAAAACTACAGAATACTTCTGAAAGAAATTGAGGATGACACAAAGAGATGGAAAAATATTCCATGCTCATGGATTGGAAGAATTAATATTGTGAAAATGTCTATGCTACCCAGGGCAATTTACACTTTTAATTCAATCCCTATCAAAATAACATGGACTTTCTTCAGAGAGTTGGGACAATCATCTTAAGATTTCTGTGGAATCAGAAAGGATCCCGAATAGCCAGGGGAATATTAAAAAAGAAAACCAGAGCTGGGGGTTTCACAAGGCCAGATTTCAAAGTGTGCTACACAGCTGTGATGATCAAGCCAGTGTGGTACTGGCACAAAAATAGACACATAGACCAATGGAACAGAATAGAGAACCCAGAAATGGGCCCTCAACAATATGGTCAACTAATATTTGACAAACCAGGAAAGACTATCCACTGGAAAAAAGACAGTCTCTTCAATAAATGGTGCTGGGATAATTGGATATCCACATGCAGAAGAATGAAACTAGACCATACTCTTACACCAGACACAAAGATAAACTCAAAAGGGATGAAAGATCTAAATGTGAGACAAGAATCCATCAAAGTCCTAGAGGAGAACACAGGATGGGGTCACAGCAACTTCTTATAAGATACATGTATGAAGGCAAGGGGAACACAAGCAGAAATGAACTATTGGGACTTCATCAAGATAAAAAGCTTCTGCACAGCAAGAGAACCAGTCAACAAAACTAAAAGACAACCTACAGAATGGGAAAAGAGATTTGCAAATGACATATCAGATAAAGGGCTAGTATCCAAGATCTATAAAGAACTTAGTAAACTCAACAGCAAAGAAACAAACAATCCAATCATAAAATGGCAAAAGACATGAACAGAAATTTTGCCAATGAAAACATACACATGGCCTACAAGCACATGAGAAAACGCACCGCATCACTTGCCATTAGGGAAATACAAACCAAAACCACAATGTGATACCACCTCACACCAGTGAGAATGGTGAAAATTTACAAGACAGGAAACGACAAATGTTGGAGAGGATGTCAGAAAGGGGAACCCTCTTGCACTGTTGGTGGGAATGTGAACTGGTGCAGCCACTCTGGAAAACTGTGTGGAGGTTCCTCAAAGAGTTAAAAATAGAACTACCCTACAACCCAGCAATTGCACTGCTGGGGATTTACCCCAAAGATACAGAGGCAGTGAAATGCCAGAACACCTGCACCCCAATGTTTATAGCAGCAATGTCCTCAATAGCAAACTGTGGAAGGAGCCTCAGTGTCCGTCAACAGATGAATGGATAAAGAAGATGGGGTATATGTATACAATGGAATATTACTCAGCCATTATAAAATACAAATACCCACCATTTGCTTCAATGTGGATGGAACTGGAGGGTATTACTCTCAGTAAAGTAAGTCAATCAAAGAAGGACAAACAGTATATGGTCTCATTTATTTTGGGAATATAAAAAATAGTGAAAGGGAAAAAAGGGAAAGGAGAGAAAATGAGTGGGAAATATCAGTGAGAGTGACAGAACATGAGAGACCCCTAACTCTGGGAAATGAACAATGTGTGGTGTAAAGGGAGGTGGGCAGGTGGTTGAAGGGAGGTGGGCAGGTGGTTGAAGTGACTGGGTGATGGGCACTGAGGGGGGCACTTGACGGGATGAGCACTGGGTCTTATGCTATATGTTGGCATATCAAACTCCAATAAAAAATATATACAAAAAATATGTCTTCTTTCAGAAGAAGATACCATCTAGGATTTTCATAGCTAGAGAAGAGAAGTCTATACTTGGCTTCAATGCTTCAAAGGAGAAACTGACTCTCTCATTATGGCCTAATGCAGCTGGTGACTGAAGCTGAAGCCAATGTTCATTTACCATTCTAAAAATCCTAAGGCCCTCAAGAATTATGCTAGAACTACTCTTCCTGTGCTCTATAAATGCATCAACAAATCCTGGATGATGGCATATCTGTTTACAACATGCTTTACTAAATATTTTGACCCCTGTGGTTGAATAACTACTGCTCAAGGAAAAAGATTCCTTCAAAATAGAATCGCTCATTGACAATGCACCTGTTCACCCAAAAACTTGGATGGAGATATACAATGAAATGTTTTCATACCTGCTGACACAATATTCATTCTGCAGCCAATGGATCAAGGAGCAATTTTGACTTTCAAGTCATATTATTTAAGAAATACATTTCATAGGGCTATAGCTGCCATAAATAGTGAATTTCCTGATGGATCTGTGTAAAGTCAATTGAAAACCTTCTGAAAAGGATCCACCATTCTAGGTGCCATTAAGAATATTCATGATTCATGAGAAGGGGTCAAAAACAACAACATGAACAAGACTTTGAAAGAAGTTGACTCCAGTTCTCATGGATGACTTTGAGGGGGCTTCCATGGAGAAAGTAACTGCAGATGTGTGGAAAGAGCAACAGAACTAGAATAAAAGGAGTCTGAAGGTATGAGTGAATTGCTGCAATCTTGTGATATAACATTAATGGATGAGCACCTGATTCTTAGAGATGACCAAAGAAAATGGTTTCTTGAGAATCAAATCGAATCCTGGTGAAGATACTGTGAAGATTGTTAAAATGACAACAAAATATTTAGAATATTTCACAAACTTAGTTGATAAAGCAGTGGCAGAGTTTGAGAGGTTTAACTCTAATTTTGAAAGAAGTTGTATTGTAAGTGAAATGCTATCAAACAGCAGCACATGCTGCAGAGAAATCATTCATGAAAGGAAGAGTCAATTGTAATAAACATCATCTTATTGTAAGAAATCGCCACAGAAACCCCAACCTTCATTGACCACCACCAAAGTCAGTCAGCAGCCATCAATATCAAGATAAGACCCTCTACTGGCAAAAAGATTATGATTCATTGAAAGTTCAGATAATGGTTCGTATTATTTAGCAAAAACATATTTTTAAATTAAAGTAAGGTTTTTTAGATGGGTTTTTAAATGGCTTTCTAGATGTAATGTATTATACACTTAATAGGCTAAATATAGTGTAAACATAACTTTTATATGCACCGGGAAACCAAAAAATTCATTTGACCCACTTTATTGCAATATTTGCTTTATTGAAGTAAATCTAAAGCAACCTACAAAATCTCTGAGGTACGCCTGTAAATAAAAAGTCATAACAGAAACATAAGTCGTTATAAGAAGAAAAAAAAGTGTGGACTTAAATATCCTGAGAAAAATGAAATATAAAAGCCAAAGAGCTTAAAAGAATTAGAGAAAAAATAAAGATTAAAATAAGATCTAAGAAATGAAAAATTAGTGTTCTTTATAAGTTCACTATATTTGGTAAAGAAAAACGTTCAAAAGAAAACTTTCCCAAATGAAAGAAGTATTGAACCAACAGTCTAAAGATACTGTTATGACCCAGAGAAAAAATGTTACTGTATGGGTCACATCAAGGCCAATCCAGCTGAAGTGTATCAGACTCCACGTGTACAAAATAAACATTCTACAAAATAACAAAAATAAACAAATAAGCAAAACTCTTAGGAAATAGAGTTCCCATGAGGTCTTATTATCGAAAACGAAATATTAAAAGAATTAAACTCCACTAATCAAAAGTGAGGGGATGACATACTGAATTATGAGGCCTAATATTAAACAATTCTGGGGATTATGATTAAAGAACATGTTATTTATACATGATAGTATTAAAGAATAATTATGCTTAAAAAGTTTTTTTTTTAATTCTACTGAAAAACTCTGGTTTTCTCACCTTCACAGTGGTAGAGAATCAACAGATATTTTATGGGTAATTAAGCATGATATTAAAGTATAAAGATAATGATTGGAAGAACTAAAAATACTAGAACCAAATAAAATTAGTGAAAGGAGAGAGGGAAGTGGGGTAAGGGTTAAAGTTTATATCTTTCCTCAGATTTATAATACTTTTCCCCACTATGTGGCTTGTCACTTCATTAACAAAGTAGAAATTTTTAATTTTGATGAAGCACAATATGTCAGCTTTTTTGTTTTATGTTTTTGGTGTCATATCTTAGAAATATTTACTACACTAAGGTCACAAAGTCTTTTTCAATATTTTTCTCCTAGAAGTTTCATAGTTTTAGATTTTAACATTTAGATCTACAATTCATTGTGAGTTAATTTTGTGTAAGATGTAAGGTATAGATTGAGTTTCAATGTTTGCATATAAATGTTTGTTTAGGACAATTTGTTGAAAAGACTACCTGTTCTCCATTGAATTGTATTTGTTCCTTGAGGTCTTTTTTATGTTATACTGATCTACGTGTATTTCATAAAATTTTAACTTGTTCTTTTTTAAACTGCTTTTGGCTGTTCTTGTTCCTTTGCATTTCCATACAAATTTTAGAATCAGTCTATTGATATCTTCAAAAATTTGATGGTATTTTCACTGGGGTTTTGTTGAATCTGAAGATCATATTGGGAAAAATGTGACATATTAACTATATTGAATGTTCAATTTATGATTTATTTATACTCTGATTTATTTCATTAATGTTTTATAATTATCAAAGTGTATATATATTCTGTTATATTCATATTTAGGTGTTTCATGTTTATAAATGCTATCACAAACAGCATCTTTAAATATTTTTATTTACAACTGTATATTTCTAGTACATAGAAATACAATTGAATTTTATATATTGACTTGAAGTCTGTGGCCTTCGCTTATCAGTTTTTGGAGCTTGTCTTACAGAATCTTTAGAATTTACGATATAGAAAATAGTCATGTGTTTGGCACATGGAGGAAGTTTTATATTTCTTCCTTTCAAAATTACACATCTTTTCTTTCTCTTGCTTTTCTCACCAGCTGGCTTTTCACTGGCTTTTCATTATGATCTGATGATCATAGTCATGAGAAGGTACATCTTTACCTTGTTCCCAATAATAGGATAAAAGTATTCAGCCCTTTACCAGTGAGTATGATATTACCTCTACGTTGATGATGCCTTTAATCAGATTAAGGAAATTCCCTTCTACTTTTGTTTCCTGAGAGTTTTTGTCATGAATGGCTATCTAATTTTGTCAAATGTTTTCTCTGCATCTATTAAGATGATCATGTAGTCTTACTTTTTTTAGTCTGTCAATTGATAAGTGTTGAGCCAGGCTTCCACAACTTGGATAACCCCTTCTTAGTATAATGTACTTATTCTTTTTATACATGTCCAATTTTAATTTCCTAATCATTTTTGAGCATTTTTGTGTCTATGCTCATGGTAGATATTGGTCTACAGTTTCCTTTCTTGTAATGTATTTGTACAGTTTTGATATCAGAGTAATGTTGATCCCATATACTGAGTTGCTAAGTGTTCCCTCCTTTAGTATTTTCTGAAAAAAAATATTGTGTAAAATAAAATATATTTCCTAAGTATCTGATAGAATTTGCCATTGAAATCATCTGAACCTAGACTTTTCTTTATTGGAAGGTTTTAAACTAGGAATTCCATTTCCTTAACTAATATAAGACTATTCAAATTATTTATTTCTTCTCAATTCAACTTGAATATTTCCTTTCAAGAATCAAAACATTTAAGTTGTTAAAATTATGGGTATAAATTACCTTAGTATCTCACTATTATCTTTTTGATGTCTAGAATATACAGTGAGGCCACATCTTTCACATCTCCTAATAATAATTCAGTATTCTTTTTCTTGATTAATCTGATTACAGAGTTTTCAATTTTATTGCTATTTTCCAAAGCCTTTTGGTTTCAATGTTATTACTTGATTATTTTTCTTTAAATTCAATTGATTAACATATAGTATATTATTAGTTTCAGATCTTTCTATTTTCAAAACTTTTTCTTTAATCATTATTGTTTCTATTCTTCTGCTTATCTGTATTTAATTTTTTTTAAAGATTTTATTTATTCATAGAGACACAGTTAGAGAGAGAGAGGCAGAGACACAGGCAGAGGGAGAAGCAGGCTCCATGCAGGGAGCCCGACGTGGGACTTGATACAGGGTCTCCAGGATCACTCCCTGGGCTGCAGGTGGCGCTAAACCGCTGCGCCGCCAGGGTTGCCCTCTATTTAATTTAATCTTGTTCTATTTTCTCATGGTGAAACATTAGAGTACTGATTTAACAAGTTCCTTATTTTCTAATATTAGTATTTTTAAAAACCTCTCCCTAAGCATTGCTCTAACTGTAACCAGAAATTTTGATGTTGTATTTTTATTTTCCTTGACTCAAATATTTTCAAATTTCCCTTATGATTTCCTTTCCTACTTATGTATTATTTAAAGTGTGTTGCTTATTTTCCAAATATAGGGGATTTTCCTAGATATAGTTTTATTTATTTTTAATTTAATTCTGTTGTTGCCAGAGAATGATTTGGTATGATTTCATTTTTTAAAATTCTGGTAACATCTGCTTTATGGTTCAGAATATAATGTCTTTGTGAATAATGCATATACACTTGGGGGGGGGATGTATATTCTGCTGTTGTTAAATAGATTTTTCTAGAAATGATTATTGGATCCAGTTGGTAAGAGTGTTACATAGGTCTTCTGTATCATCAGTTATTTCTCTGCATATGTTTTCTATCAAATTACTGAGAGTTATAAGTCTCCCAGTATAAGTGTGGATTTGTCTATTTTTCTTTTCAATTCTATCAGTTTTTATCTCATGTATTTTATAGCTCTATCATTTAGGGCATGCGCATTTATGATTTTTATGTCTTCCTGGTAAACTGACCATTTCTATAATTTTGTTATGTCCATCTTCATTCCTAGTAACTTTCTTTGTTTTAAATTCTACTGTTATTTATTAATATAACTCCCATTTTCTTTTTACTAGCTTTTGTATGACATATTGTCCATCTTTTTACTTTTAACATAATTATGTCTTTATATTTAAAGTGGGTTTATTGTAGATAGCATATATTTCTTTTTTCAATCTGACAATAGTTGTCTTTTTTTAAAGATTTTATTTATTTATTCATGAGAAACACAGAGAGAGAGGCATAGAGAGACATAAGCAGAGGGAGAAGCAGGCTCCATGCAGGAAGCCTGATGTGGGACTCGATCCCGGGACTCCAGGATCATGCCCTGAGCCAAAGGCAGATGCCCCACTGCTGAGCCACCCAAGCACCCCAATAGTTGTCTTTAATTGGTATGTAACCTTCTATATTTAATGAAGTTATTAACATGCTCATTTAGGTCTACCATCTTATCATTTGTTTTTGGTTTGCTCCTCCCATTTTTGCTCTTTATCTTTTCCTGCCTCCTTTTTGGGTTATTTGAATATGTTTATAATTTGACTTAAATTTTTATACTGAGTTTTTTTTTTTTTTACTATATCTCTGTTACTGTTGCTGCTGCTGTTTAGTTGTACTCTGGAGATTATAATACATATACCTAATATTTCCCAGTCCACTTAGATTTAATATTTTACCAGTTGAAGCAAAATGTAAAAGACCTACCATAACAGTTCTCCATATACTCCCCATTTTATGTTATGGTTGTCATATGTATTATATCTACAAATATACAAATCCCTTGATCTGAATATCCCACTTGTGAAAATCCCATGATTCAATGTTATAATTTTTACCTCTAACATTCATACATCTTTTAGTGAAATTAAGAGGAATATAATAATCTATATTTGCTAGAGCTTTACCATTCCTGTTCTTCCTGAAATTCCACTCTCTTCTGTCTTTTATGGACTTTTTTCTGAGTAATCCATTAACATTTATATCCCTTCTATATAATGTATCTTCTTTTCTCAGGCTTCTTTCAGGATTTGTTTTTCTTTTGTCTGTAGTTTTGTGAAGTTTCACTGTAATGATTCTGGGTATGTTTTTCTTTGAGCATATCCTGCTTCATTTTACTGACCTTTTTAAGTCTGTAAGTTTATGCCCTTCAATAAATTTGGGAAACTTTCAATCATTATTTCTTCAAACATTTTCTCTATACTAATCTCTGTCTCCTCTTCCTCTGGGACACCATGAAAAGAATGGTAGCCCTTTTCATATTGTTCTCAGGTCTCTGAGAATCTGTTCATTTCTTTCTAAATCTTTTTAATCTGTGTTCTTCAGAGTGGATCATTTCTACTGATTTATCTTGAAATTCACTGTCACTTTCTTTTATCATCTTCATCTGTCATTGATCCTATCCTGCAAATTTTCATTTCAAATATTATATCTTAAAATTCTAACGTTTTCATATAATTTCTGTTTATAGCTTCTATACCTCTGTTAAGAAACTTTCTATTTAAGGCATCTTTTTATCTTTCCTCATAAATCATTATAATGATAGTTGCTATGAATTATTTGTCAGTTCTAGTATCTTGGTAGTCTTGGGGCATCTGCTGATTATCTATTCCCTTGGGAACTGATCACATTTTCCTCATTCTTATATATCAAGTAATTTTAGATTTTATCTCAGACATTTTGATTTCATGTTGTGAAACTCTGGGTAATGTGGAATCCTCTGGAAAACTTTGTGTTGCTCTTTGCTTCTCCTAGTAGGCAACAAATTAGATTCAGATCTTACATTCTGTTGCACCATATGTTGGTAGTAGTTCCAACATCAGTTCTGTTTTCAAAGCATTTGCTATGCTACTTTGAGTCAGTCCCACTCATGAGATACCCATTGGTTTGCCTGGGATTCTGGTACTGGTTTATACCATAGATAAATTCTCAAAAGTCTTATTATCCCACTTTAATTCTGCATCAAATGTGCACAGATCAGGATATGTGCTGCTGAATACACTGAATTAGGGGATCTCTTTCTCCAAGTTGTTCATCCATCCAAGAATCTTCATATAATCTTTGACTTGTAGGGCCTATTTTCATCATCTGACCAGAAATATGGGGTTTCCTTTAGGCTTTCAGCTGCTTGAATTCTGCTGAGCTGCAGCTCCATAACTAGGTCCTTTCCTCAGGTAATATGGCATGATAAAAGAGGCAAGAAAAAATATGAAAAATTTATTTCATACACTTTAGACCACAGAAGTCCCTCTCTCAACTCTTTTTCCAAAAGAATGGGGAATCTCTCAGAGTCTTAGCTATCTGCTACATTGCCATTACTCTGCAACAAGAGCTGCCTTAGAATAGGGAAGAAAAAAAAAAAAAAAAGAATAGGGAAGAAAGAGAAAATAGGGAAGAAAAAAACCTTTCCTTTATACTCACCAGTTTGCAAGGACCAGTTTTCCCCATTCCCTGGCCAGAAGTCTTGATTTTCACTTAGCATTTTTTTTCTGCCTGTATCATAGCAACCACAGGTCTGCATTTGGGATTTGTTCTCAATAACAAGCCATGAGAGAAAATATCCAGAAAAAATCACCTGGGGTTGCTTCTTCAAGGTCAAATTCCCTCTATAAAATACCAACTTTTCTTTACCTTCTTTTTTCTTGTTGCAGGTGGGAGTTTTTTGCATTTCTTTTGAGATTGTTTGGATATAATTCATGGGAAAAATAGGCTGTACTGGGCTTATGACATTTGGACAGCACTGAAAATCTCACAATGGGTTGTTACAAAGCACTACCAAAACTTTTTACGTGTTTGTATTTGACTCATAACGCTCTCCAATTATAACTCATCTAGATGGATGGATGAGGAATATACATATACATGATGGTATACACACACACACATACACAATGGAATCTTATGCAGCTATAAAAAGGAAATCTTGCCATTTGCAACAACATGGATGGACTTAGAGGGTATCATGCTAAGTGAAATAAGTCAAACAGAGAAAGACAAGTATAATATGATTTCACTTACACGTGGAATTTTAAAAAACAAAAGAGATGAATGAGGAGAGGAAGATGGCAGCAGAGCGGGGAGGACTGTCAGCTCACTTCATCCCATGTACAACTAAGTCACTATCAGTTCATCCTAATACCCCAGAAATCAACCTGAAGGCTGATAGAACAAACTCCACAACTAAAGGGAGAGAGGAAGGCACATCAAAGGATGAAGTGCAGAGATGTGATTTAGGTGAGAAACAGATCACGGTTGCTACAGAGGGAAGGGAGCAGAGGCCATGGAAAAGGCAAGAGAATGAGGAACACACAAGGGAATGCACAAGGAGAACATTTCCCCAAAGCCATCGGCTTGGAAAAAGAAAGGGGCTGAATTTTGTCAGTTCCTGCACCAGCAGACCTTAAAGCCTGGAATTTTAAAGGTCAGAAGTCTTAGCTGGGATACAGGCTGGAGGATATTGTACTGCTCCTGCAGAGAAATCAGGCAAACAATCTACAGGGAGACAGTATGGAAACATGATCTAATGAGAACTTGGGGCACACAGCGGGGAGATTATTCATTCTTATTGGAGCACATCCCTGAGAGGCAGCATTTACAAAGACACCTCTCTGGAACAAAGGAGCTGGCCAGTGCCATTTCTCTCCCCACCCTTCAGCATAAACACAGAGTCACCTGCTGGCACCAAAAGAGTGCTGACACTGGATGCCTAATTTGCTTACACCCTCTACACAGCAAGCAAGGAGAGCCTCTGAGACAACTTGCCTGAAGGATAGACCTAAAGACACCTGCAAAATGAAAAGGGGTAGGAGATTGAGAAATATGTATCATGCAAGTGGATGTCAAAAGAAAGCCAGAGTAGCAATACTTACACCAGAAAAAAATAGACTTAAAAAAAAGATTGTTAATCATCAAGACAGCATCATACTGGGAGTGCCTGGGTGGCTCAGCAGTTGAGTGTCTGCCTTTGACTCAGGTCATGATCCCGGGGTCCTGGAATCAAATCCCATACCAGGCTCCCCAGGAGAGCCTGCTTCTCCCTCTACCTATGTCTCTGCCGCTCTCTCTGTGTCTCTCATGAATAAATACAAATCTTTATTTAAAAAAAAAGACAGCATGGTACTGGCACAAAAAAACAGACAGATAGATCAATGGAACAGAACAGAGAATTCAGAAGTGGACCCACAACAAATGGCCAGCTAATCTTTGATAAAGCAGGAAAGAATATGCAATGGAAAAAAGACAGTCTCTTCAACAAATGATGTTGGGAAAACTGAACAGCCACATGAAGAAGAATGAAACTGGATGATTTTCTCACACCATACACAAAAATAGACTCATAATGAATGAAAGACCTAAATGTGAGACAAGGAAATCATAAAAATCTTAGAGAACACAAGCAGCAACCTCTGTGATCTAGACCACAGCACCTTCTTACTAGACGTGTCTCCAAAGGCAAGGGACACAAAAGCAAAAAAGAACTATTGGGACTTCTTCAAGATAAAAAGCTTTTGCACAGCAAAGGAAACAGTCAACAAAACCAAAAGACAAACTACAGAATAGGAGAGGATATTTGCAAATGTCTTATCAAATAAAGGATTAGTATACAAGGTCTATAAAGAACTTATCAAATTCAACACACACACACACAAAAACAAAGAATCCAGTCAAGAAATGGGCAGAAGACATGAACAGACATTTTTCCAAAGATGATATACAAATGGCCAACAGACACATGAAGAAATGCTCGATATGACTCAGCATCAGGGAAATAAAAATGAAAACCACAATGAAATACCACCTTACACCCGTCAGAATCACTAAAATCAACAAGTCAGGAAACAATAAATGCTGGTGCAGATGTGGACAAAGGGCAACTTTCTTACATTGCTGGTGGGAATGCAAGCTGGTGCAGCCACTCTGGAAAAACAGTATGGAGATTCTTCAAAAAATTAAAAGTAGAGCTATCCTATGACCCAGCAATTGCACTACTAGGTATTTACCCAAAAGATACAAACATAGTAAGCCAGAGGAGCACCTCCCCCAATGTTTATAGTGGTAGTGTCCACAATAGCCAAACTAAGGAAAGAACCCAGATGTCCATCAACAGAGGAGTGGATAAAGAATATATACACAATGAAATATTATTCAGCCATCAAAAAATGAAATCTTAACATTTGCAATGATGTGGATGGAACTAGAGGGTATTATACTAACTGAAATAAGTCAATCAGAGAAAGAATTATCATACAATATCAGTCATATGTGGAATTTAAGAAACAAAACAGAGGATCATGAGTGAAAAGAAGGAAAAATAAAATAATATGAAATCAGAAAGGGGGACAAACCATAACAGACTCTTAACTATAAGAAATAAATTGAGGGTTGCTGGAGGGAAGGAGGATGGGGCGATAGGGTAACTGGGTGGTGGGTATTAAGGAAGACACATGATGTAATGAGCACTGGGTGTTATATGCAAGTGATGAATTACTGAACCCTACCTCTGAAACTAATAATACACAATCCATTAGCTGAATTTTTAAAAATTAAAAAATAAAATAAAAAAATAAAGACTACAACAAGAGACAAAGAAGGGCATCATATATCAAAAAGGGAACAATACAACAAGAAGATATAACAATTGTAAACATTCACACACCGAACACGACAACACCCAGGTATACAAAACAATAACACACCTAAAGGAACTAATTAAAAATAATAATAGGAGGATACTTTAATACCCCACTTGAATCAATGGACAGATTATCTAAACAGCAAATCAACAAAGAAACCATGGCTTTGAATGGCATCCTGAACCAGATGGCCTTAACAGATAAATTCAGAACTTTGTATCCTAATGCAGCAGAATACACATTCTTTTCAAGTACACATGGAAAAATCTCCAGAATAGATCACATATTAGGTCACAACACAGGCTTCAACAAATACAAAAATATTTAAATCATACTATACACCTTTTCTAATGACATTATAAAACTCGAAGTTAACCACAACAAAAAACCTGGAAAGACCATGAATACCTGCAAGTTCAACGACATGCCACTAAACAACGAATGAGTCAACCAGGAAATAAAAGAATTAAAAAAAATATATGGAAACAAGTGAAAATGAAAACATAATGGTCCAAAACCTTTGGGGTGCAGCAAGAGCAGTCCTGAGACGTAAATAGCAATACAGACCTACCTCAAGAAGCAAGAAAAATCTCAAATAAACAAATGAAACTTACATCTAAAGGAGCTAGAAAAAGAACAATAAATGAAGCCTAAAGCCAGCAGAAGGAAAGAAATAATAAACATTAGAGCAGAAATAAATGATATAGGAACTAAAACAAAACAAAACAAAAACAGTAGAATGAGTCAATGAAACCAGGCCTAGTTCTTTGAATAAAAGTAATAAAATTGATAAACCTCTAGCCTGACTTATCAAAAAGAAAAGATAAAGAGAGGAAAAATAGCAATCAACACCACAGAAATACAAACAATTATAAAAGAATATTATGAAAAACTGTACACCAGGAAATTGGACACCTGGAAGAAATGGATAAATTCCTAGAAACATATAACCTACCAAAACTGAAACAGGAAGGAGAGAACTTGAAGAGATCAATAATGAGCAAAGAAATTGAATCAGTAATCAGAAAACCCCCAACAAACAAAAGTCCAGGATCAAATGCTTTCACAGGCAAATTCTATCAAATATATATATTTTTTAAGCAAAAAGAATTTAATAGGATTCCAAACACTCTCGTGGACCCGAGGGAAGCCCTAAGGTACAGCCAGAAGGGAAACAGAACAGCGAACCATGTTCTCTCTTTTCTAGCCTGACCTGCAGAGGCAGGATAGCTTTATCTTGCATATTTTCTCCAAACTTACGTTTCCTTCTTTTTCTCTGCAGCTTTCTTTGGATAACCCAAAAAGCATTTCCAGAACCCCACATTTGCCAAGATCAACAATTTGACTGGGGTCCCTTGGTGGCACAGTCTTTGAAGCGTCCAACTTGCTTTCAGCTCAGGTCTTGATCTGGTAAGGTGGGATCGAACACCATGCTCAGTACAGAGTCTGCTTCAAATTCTTTCTCCCTCCCCTCTCTACCCCTCCTAACTCTAATAAATAAATAAAATCTTTTTTTTAAGATTTTATTTATTTATTCATGATAGTCACACACACACACACACAGAGGCAGAGACACAGGCAGAGGGAGAAGCAGGCTCCATGCACCGGGAGCCCGACGTGGGATTCGATCCCGGGTCTCCAGGATCGTGCCCCGGGCCAAAGGCAGACACCAAACCGCTGCGCCACCCAGGGATCCCATAAAATCTTTTTTTTAAAAAAAGAATTTAATTATAATTCCTAGTTACAATTTCCGGCTTAGCCTGGGGCTTGAGCCAGATATATGACCCCTAGTCTAGGTCACTAGCAGGGGAAAGAGGCATGTAGTCTAGTCACCAGTAAGTGCCTTTTCATGGCTGAGGGAACATTTCATTCTTTGGAGAGACAATTTACAGTTACTTGTTAAAGTTAAGCATTTGAAAACTTTCCTTAAGGTTTTAGGTTTAACATAAATATTCCATCCATAAAACTAGTTCATTTTAATAATCACTTTCAAGGCGGCCTTTAATTCATGATTGATAAGAGAATATTTAAGTTGAATAAACTAAATTTTAAATTTCTTTAAACAAATCCATTTACAACCCAAATTCCTTTTAACAATAGCATTTATACATTTAAATTGTTTTTCTCTTAAACAGCACTTCAAATACTTGATCCAACAAGCAGACCTTCCCAGTGCTTAATTCTTATAATAAATTAAATGTACAATGAGTTCCTAAATTCTCTGGAACATGTCAAGATTTTTGCAGACTTAGTAACATTTTAAAGTACTTTTCAACTAAAATTCAGAAGACTTACTATCTGTTATTCATTTTATATTAGAATCCAAAGACCAATACGACATACCATAATATGCCTGATATGTCAGTTGGGTTTAAATACTTTAAATAACAAATACTAGTTTGTCCCAATGAATATAAAAACTATTCCTGAAATTACCATACAGTATCGATGGCTTTGGGAATTGCAAAACCTCTTTGAAAATTAGTCATCATTCTAGATTTCATCCAAGAAATGCAGCACTCTGAAGTCCTCTTAAAGGGCTCAGTAGGTTTGGTCCCAGGGGCCAGGTAGGTTGACAGTGCCAGGATGATGAGGGACTCAGGCCTGGGGAATTCAAAAGTGGGCTGACCACTGTAGCTCATTCAGCATTAAGTCAGAACATTAACACTGGATGGTTGTGATGAGACTTGAATAAAATAATGTATGGGAAAATTCTTGTCACGTGTTACACACTTGATGGCAACTAGTTTTAGAATTTTCAACTTTTAATTTTTACTAGTATACAGCATACTTAAAGTTAAATACTCTTAAAAGCCTTTAAATACAAAATTTACTTAAATAAATTAACCCTTTTAACATGAAGACACAGTTTCTGACCTTGTCTAATCTCATAATTACTCAAGGAAACAAACTCCTGGTTCCTTTATAGGCCACTGTGCATTCACCAATTCAAGAAAGGGAAACTAGAGCCTACTTTTTAGCACATGCCCTTTCCAGACCACAGAAATATTTTTTTCTGCCTTAAAAAAAGAAACCTGAATTCACAAAACTAAATTTTAAGAGGAGATTCCCATTACATAATCTTCCTTAAAGGTGTTGTTGTTTGTTTGTTTGTTTGTTTTTTAACACAAGGCATGTTTCCTTAAAAATAATTATTTGAGGTGGAATAGGAACTGGGAAAAGGGAGAAATAGCAAGTGTGAAATCAGTGTCCTAAAACAGTAGCCAGTGACTATCCATCATGAATTCACATATCTCAGAAAACCAAGAAAAAAATAATAATATCTTTATTAAAATGTGGCTTACATTGACCTTTAAAAAACAAAAACAATTTTCCAAAGCAAGCTACTGTAGCTTTGAGCTCTAAAACACAAGATGATTGTGGAGATTAGAGAAACAAATTCTAAAGACTGATTACAGAAAATCGTTTTCAGAAGGGTAGAGAGCTATAAGATAAGCTCCAAACATATGTACAAAAGATTGAAAGGCTATTTTATTACAAGAGAAATGGCAAATTTTGTCACTCCTCTGACCTGAAGCAAGTTGAAAACTGGGTAGAAAAACGTTGCATATCAAGGAGAAAATTGTGGTCTGAAAAGGTCTATCTGTAGACCTTGTTTTGGTAAGAACAGTCAAGATTAAAGGAATGGAAAGAATCTGTAATGGGTAGCACAATTTTTAGGTATCAAATCTGCCTCATCACACTATGAATACATGTTCTAACTAATTCAGAGTTAAATTGTTCAAAGCTAGCCACTGATGTGTCGCTTGTGGAGCAGATGCAATCCCATCACTAGCAGAAGCAGAACATGGGACCTAGGATAAAAGATGACATCAAGGCAAGGGAGGCAAAATCAGCAGCGCCTGGAAATCCCACACTGATTAGAGTGAAGAGAGAATTTATTTTGGTTGCCATTTCTGTTGTTGTTTGTCCAGGAGAAAAGTAAAAAATAAAGCCCTGCCCCTTTAGCAGGATTCTCAGTTGAAACCCATTCTAGGGTTCTGAAGGCCTACCCAAATGTTGATACAGAACTTTGCTGTATTAAAATTAATATCCCTTTGTCCAAGGTAGACAATACACTATGACCAAGACAACTCAGATCTTCTAGCCAAAGATGCCATGAAATGATTACATGGAAAACCATGTCTTACAACAGGTACTTATTTATCAATTATAGATATTCCAGTCTCTTCCATCAAACTGCTTCTGTGAATAGTTTTTTGGGTTTATTTTTTGTTGTTGTTGTTGTTGTTGTTGGCTTTTCTTTTTGGAATAAATCTCCTTTATTAGATTAAGGATGTTTTTTTTAAGATTTTATTCATTTATTCATGACAGAGAGAGAGAGAGATAGGCAGAGACACAGGCAGAGGGAGAAGCAGGCTCCATGCAAAGAGCCTGATGTGGGACTCAATCAGGCTTTTGGATAAAAGTCTAACTGAATGAAATTATGTCTGGGTACAAGCCTGCAGCTATTCAGACATATCCTGTACTTGGTGAAAAAATCACCGAGGATACACCGTATTGGAACAATTATAAGACCCCTGTTCAAATCAAGGAGTTTGGTGCAGTGTCAAAAGTAGATTTTTCTCCACAACCTCCATATAATTACGCTGTCACAGTTTCCTCAAGGATTCACATTTATGGCTGGTACTCTCAAGAACCTATAGAAACGTTTTCCCAATGTAAAGACACAACATACTGTGCTTCTTTTCGTAAGGATGGTAGACTGCTTGTGGCTGGCAGTAAAAATGGTTGAGTTCAGCTTTTTGATATAAGTGGGAAAGCTCCCCCCTCAGGCAGTTTGAAGGTTATACTAAAGCAGTTCACATGGTTGATTTTATAGCTGACAAATATCATGTGGTCTCTGGGGCTGATGATTATACAGTTAAATTGTGGGATATTCCAAACTCCAAGGAAATTGTGACATTCAAAGAACATTCTGATTATGTGAGGTGTGGATGTGGTAGCAAACTGAACACAGATCTGTTTGTAACAGGGTCATATGATCATACTGTGAAGATGTTTGATACATAAACAAACAAGAGTAATAACAAGAGTAAGAGTAAACAATGGTAATAACACTGAATGGTGATGGTAGCTACAGTTATGGTCTCTCTTTCTGTCATGAACAAATAAATAAAATTTTTAACGAAAAAAAAGAAATAGACTTTTTAAAAAATCATTCACCACAATCTAGTGAGATTTATTCTAGAGCAGTAAGTATGGTTCAATACTCTTCAATCAATCAATGTGACATACCATATTAATAAAAGAAAGGACAAGAACCATATGATCATTTCAATATATGTGGAAAATCATTTGAAAAATAAAATATCCATTCATGATAAAAAAAAACCCTCCACAAGTAGAATTAGAAGGCAAAAACTGCAAAATAATAAAAGCCATATATGAAAAACCCACAGCTAGTATCATCCTAAAGGGGGAAAAATTGAGAGCTTTTCTTCTACAGTCAGGAACAAACAGAGGTGTCCATCCTCACCATTATTATTTAACACAGTACTAGAAGTCATAGCCATAGCAATGAGATAACAAAAATAAAGAAAAGTATCCTAAGTGGTAAGGAAGAAGTAAAGCTTTTGCTATTTGTAAATGATGGGATACAACATATAGAAAACCTGAAAGATTCCACAAAAAAACCTGCTACAACTAAAGAATAAATTCACTGTCACAGGACACAAAATCAACATACAGAAATCTGTTGCATTTCCATACTCCAATAATGAAGCAGCAGAAAAAGAAATTAAGGACTCAATCCCAATTGGATCAAAAATAATAAGATACCTAGAAACAAACCTAACCAAAGAGGTTAAAGACCCATACTCTGCAAACTATAAAACACTGGTAGAGAAATTTAAGAGAACACAAAGAAATGGAAAGACATTCCATGCTCATGGATTGGGAAAACAAATATTGTTAAAATGTCTATACTACCCAAATCAGTCTACATATTTAATACAATCCCATTCAAAATACCACCAGCATTTTTCACACAGCTGGAACAAACAATCATAAAATTTGTATGAAACTACAACAAAGACTCTGAATAGCCAAAACACTCTTAGAAAAAGAAAAATAAAGCTGGAAGCATCACAATTCTGAACTTCAAGTTATATTACAAAACTGTAGTCATCAAAACAGCGTGGTAGTCACGCAAAAATAGACACACAGACCAATAGAATTGAACAGAAAGTGCAGAAATGAATCCACAACCATATGGTTAATTAATCATCAGCAAAGCAAGAAAGAGTATCCTTTAGGAAAGTCTCTTCAACAAGTGGGTTTGGGAAAACTTGACAGCTATCTGCTAATGAATGAAACTGGACCATTTTCTTACACCATACACAAAATAAATTCAAAATAGATTAAAGACCTAAACATGAAACAGGAAACCATAAAAGTCCTAGAGGAGAACACAGGCAACAACCTCTGTGGCATTGACCATAGCAACTTTTCTCTAGATATATCTCCTGAGGCAAGGGAAACAAAACAGAAAATAAACTATTGGGATGTCATCAAAATAAAAACTTCCGCACAGCAAAAGAAACCATCAAGAAAAAAAAAATAGGGATCCCTGGGTGGCGCAGCGGTTTAGTGCCTGCCTTTGGCCCAGGGAGTGATCCTGGAGACCCAGGATCGAATCCCACGTCAGGCTCCTGGTGCATGGAGCCTGCTTCTCCCTCTGCCTGTGTCTCTGCCTCTCTCTCTCTCTCTCTCTCTCTCTCTCTCTCTCTCTCTCTCTCTTTGTGTGACTATCATAAATAAATAAAAATAAAAAAAGAAAAAAAATAGACAACCTATGGAATGGGAGAAGATATTCACAACTGATATATTCAGTAAAGGGTTAGTATCCAAAATCTATAAAGAACTTACCAACTCAACACCCAAGAAAACAAATAATCCAGTTTAAAAATGGCCAGAAAACATAAATAGACATTTTTCCAAAAAGACATACAGATGGCCAACAGATGCAGAAAAGATGCTCAACATCACTGTTAATCAAAGGAAATGCAAATAAAAAATACAATGAGATACCACCTCACACCTGTCAGAATGGCTAAAATCAACAACACAAGAAACAACTTGAGGAGGATGTGAAGAAAAGAGGAGCCTCGTACACTGTTGGTGGGAATGCAAACTGGTGCAGCCACTCTGGGAAACAGTGTGGAGGTTCTTCAAGAAGTTGAAAGTAGATCTACCCTATGGCCCAGCAATTGCACTACTGGGTATTTATCCAAAGGATACAGAAACACTGATTGAAAGGGATACATGTACCCCAATGTTTATAGCAGCATTATCTACAATAGCCAAACCATGGGAGCATCCTAAGTGTCCCTGGACTGATCAATGGATGAAGAAGAAGTAGGATATAGATACAATGAAATATTACTCAGCCATAACAAAGAATGAAATATTGCCATTTACAATGACATGAATGAGCTAAAGAGTATTATGCTAAGTGAAATAAGTCAGAGAAAGACAAATACCATATGATATCATTCATATGTATAATTTAAGAGGCAAAACAAATGAGCAAAAGGTGAAAAGAGAGAGAGAGAGGCAAACCAGACTCTTAACTATATAAAACAAACTGATGGTTACCAGAATGGGGGGGTGGATAATGGGTGAAACAGGTGAGGGGATTAAATGGAACATGTGATGAGCACTGGGTGTCATATGGCAGTGCTGAATTGTATACCTAAGACTAATATTACAGTGTAGGTTAAGTAACTGGAATTTAAATTAATTTTTTAATAAAACAAATAAATAAACAAAAAGCATAATCAGATATGCAAATACAGAGAACAAATGGATGATTTCCAGAGGAGAGGAGAGGGTGAGCAAAATGAGTGAATATGAGTGGAAGATACAGGTTCTAGTTATAGAGAAAATAAGTCATGGGACTAAGAGGCACAACACTAGTGATATACTCAGTAGTATTGTAATAACACTGAATGGTGATGGTAGCTACAGTTATGGTGTACACAGAATGACATATACAGAAGTTGAATTGCTATATTGTACACCTGAAGCTAATGTAACATTACAGGTCAACTACACTCAAAATTTTAAAATGTTTTAATCAAAATAAAATAAATACATAATCTTCCAGGCCATATATTTTAGGATGCTTCCATGAATTCTCAGAAACAATTCCAGATATAGAGTAAGCACAACTCCATATGTGTAGTAAGCCAAAAAATAAGTTTAGAGAACAGATGAATAAAACAATAAATTACTGGTTCATGAATGTGCATATGTATGTAATCAAAAAGAAATCAAAGGGTGTTATTGGTTTATGCTTTTCAAAATTCTCCCCAGAAAGTGTTACATCACCAACAGAAAAAATATTGTGACCATTAGGCAATTATCTAAAGGACAGATTAGCAAGAAAAAGGATATGAAGGCAGAATACAATGAAGCAGGAGAGATCAGTACTCCTCTAGTCTGAAATCAAATTATTTTTATTTGAAGAACAATCTGAGCACAAAATTTTCCTGTTGAACAAGACAACTATAAGCTGATGGCTTGTTATAGATGTGAAGAATCAAAAATAAAGATATGAAGAACCTGGGATATGAATATAGATATGAATATTTCCCAACTCACAAAAGGAATAAGAAAAAGAGCTATTATTGGTAAAGGTGGAGATTATCAATCGTAAGTGAATAATTAGCATGTGGGACATCAAGAGATATAAGAAAGTATGTAGATAAACTGAAGAAACAATAATAAACTGAACACTTCAAAAGAAAAAGTGAAGCAAGGAAATTATAAGTAGCACATATATATGCAGCACCATATGAATCAACATATGTTTTCAGTTAAGGTTTTGTCTACATCTTCATTATTTCTAAGGAAAGAGGTGCATTCTTAAAGGGTGTGGTAATATTCAAATCAACTGCAGATGCACTAAATAAGCCAATTCTAAAATTACAAATACAAACTATATGATGATCAGGATAAAAATCTTACAACATTTTTTATGAAATCTTTCTAAAAATCATTAATGGTCTGAAAGCTCTTTTCATTGCTGCCTTCATCACTTTATTCCTGAATGTGTAGATAACAGGATTTAAAAAAGGAGTGAGAACTGCATCAGAGAGAGCAAGAAATCTGTCCATCTGGGAATTGGGGTGTAGCCATGTATAGACAAACATGGTTGGACCAAAGAAAAAAATACCACAGTGATGTGAGCTGACAAAGTGGAGAGGGCCTTGGATGAGCCACCTGAGGAATGTTTCCAAACAGTAAACAGGATGAAGACGTAGGAGATGAGGAGTATGAAGAAGGAACCAACACAGATAAACCCACTGTTGACAGTGACCATGAACTGCAACCTGTAGGTGTCTGTACAGGCCAGTCTGAGGAGACGAGGAAGGTCACAGTAAAAGCTGTCCAGCACATTAGGACCACAGAAGGGTAGATTAACAACAAATGCCAGTTGGAACAGTGAGTGACTGACACCAAGGGCCCAAGCAGCAGCCAGAAATAAGATGCACCTCTGTGGGCTCATGATGGTCAGATAGTGGAGGGGCTTGCATGTGGCCACATATCTGTCAAAGGCCATGGCAATGAGCAGCACCATTCCACGCCACCAATGACATGGATGAAGAAGATCTGGGCGATGCAGCCGCCAAAGGGGATGACTTTGTGCTTTCTGAAAAGGTCATAAATCATCTTGGGTGAGGTAGCAGAGCAGGCTCCCAAGTCAGTGAAAGAGAGACTGGCCAGGAGAAAGTACATGGGGGAGTGTAAGTGAGGATCAATGGTCACAGAAAACACAATGAGGATGTTTCCAGTCATGCTTGCCACGTAGAGCACAGAGGAGAACACCAGAAGGAGAAGCTGGATCTCCCATGAGTGAGTGAGTCCCAGGAACACAAACTCAGACACAGCCGAGTGATTCCCTCCATCCATGGATCCGGCCAACTGGGCTGCCACTGAAATGATGGGAACTAAGAATGTGAGAAAGAAACTGTGATTATCAGGAATGATAGTGGTATTGAATATTTATGCTGCATTGCAAATGAGAACTAGCTGATAATCCAGTTCTTCACACTTCTTAAGTAATGACAGTAATGACGACAATGATGATGATGATGATGTAAGCACAACTCAGAAGATCATATTATAATTGGAACTACTAGGAAAAGCTCTCGTTGCCTAAAATTAATAGGAGAATTTGGCAAGAAGAAAAGCTTCGCAGGGCCCTGTAACAAGAAACAGAATATACAAGCAAGAAGGTATATTTGTTCACAAAAGAAAAAGAGAAGTCGGTGAAAATAAATTCATTTAATTACCCACAAAGAGAAATAACACAGTTATACAAATTACATCTGACCCTACTTTCCCATAACAACACATTTCATCTCCCACTTATGATCATTTTCAATTTCTTCTCTCCATACAATTTACATTCAGAGAGTAGGACTGTGGAGAAGCTGATTAATCAGTGGATCACCATTTAGGAGTGAAAGTTTTCTGAAACATGAGACGGGAATGAATTAAGGAGAAACACACTGTAGAAGAGGACACCGATTGAGATAAGGGACAATGCAACTGGGGAATAAGAAAACACCCAAATCATGCAAGCGTAGTCAAAGAGAAATGGGCTTCAGCAAAGATAGAATTTCATTCTTTGTCATCATGTCAGATCAGGTTCACTGCTTTTCTGAATCTTCCCATTTTTTATTGTGGTAGAAACCATATAGCATTAAACTTTACCATATAAACCCTGCACAAGTGTACAGTTAAGTATTATTAAGTATATCCATCTGGAAAATATGCCTAGAATTTCTTCATCTTGTAAATCTGACACTCCACACCCATTGAACAACAGGTTCCTGTCTCCTCTCCCCTCAGCCACCATCTACTTTGTTTTTATGAATTTCACTACTTTAGGTACCTCATAGAACTGGAATCACACAGTATTTCTTTATTTTTTACTGTCTTATTTCACTTAGCATAATATCCTCAGGTTCATTGACTACATCTTTCCATTTTTTAAAAGTTCTTTCAAAATGATACAGAGATCTCTACTGGCCACTCTACTCAATGAAGTTCCCTCTGGACCTACACCTGGCCCTGCAGGATTTTTATCCAGACCTAAGATATGTACAAATACTTGGGATTTCACCCTAGTTCCTGCTAAAGAATGGACCTGTATCACCACAAGGAATGTGAAATATACCTGGAAACAACTTCTATTTGTCCACACATATAAAAGTCTTATGGCCAGCACTTACAAACACTGAAATATTACATTTTTCTTCATCAGCAATTCAGCCATTCATCCCTTTTTTTGCTCAGTAGTATATCCATTCTTTTAAATTATTCGGGACTTTATTGTCACCTGCTCTGATATTTGACATCATCAGTCTCAATATGTCTGAAATCCATGCAGGTATGTGGTGTCTCCAAGGTCATTTGCACTTTTAAGCATTAGCACATTTTGAAATGAAAAGAATGTCAAACTTCAGTAACAGTATAGGAGGGCACATTGCCTTGGCTTAATCACATGCACTTAGAGCACATACTAAAGGGTTGGTAGTTGGGGCACTTGCCTGGCTCAGTTGGTAGAGCATAGATCTCTTGATTTCAGGGTTGGAAGTTCAAGTCCCACAGTGGGTATAGTTATTACTTAAAAATAAAGTCCTTTAAAAAAAAAGTTGGGGGCTGGGTTGGTTGAGCATCTGCCTTTGGCTCAGGTCATGATCCCAGGGTCCTGGGATGAAGCCCCAGGTCAAGTCAAGCTCCCTGCTTAGCAAGGAGCCTGCTTCTCTCTCTCCCTCTGCTGCTCCCCCTGCTTGTACACACACACACACACACATTCTCTCTCTGTCCCTCTCTCTCTCTCTCTCTGTCAAATAAACAGATGGGATCTTTAAAGAAAAATAAGAGTTCTATTTACTTAAATAAAAGGGGGGCTGGTGACTTTTAAGTTTTGACTATGTTTTTCTTTGGGAGGAGAAGGGATGAAAGTGGTGAAGATTCCACTGCTCTGTGTCCAAATACCCACCATAATGAACTCCCAATAGAGGGTAAGCCCTGAAAACAGCTGCTGAAGTTTTATTCCTTTTAGAAGGTGTTGGGATGCAATACAGGCTTACTGATCTTCTTTTGCAGACACATCTCCAGGTATTTGAAGAATCTTCTCAAAAAAAAAATTCAGTTGATACCTATCCTAAAACATCTCTCTGCTCCCAAACTGAAAAACACACTCACTGTGATCCGACCCCAAGTTTAGCTCATCAATGCTAAGCTGAGTCTATATACAACTGAATCAAATGATTTTGCTGTCACCTCCTGAGGCTACAGTCCATAGTCTCAAGATACACACTTTTTATAGCCCAAGCTCTTGGGTCAGAAGTCTCTGAGCCTGGGCTGGAGAAGAAGGAACCACCTATGCAGCCATTGTGTGAGGGACAGAGGAAAGGACGAGGACTGGTTGGTAAATATGCAGAGACAGATGGCTAGAAATACTCAGCAACTGAGGATGAAACATGGAGACTTCTGTGTGGAAAGCATATGTATCCTGTGAAATCCTACCAATATTTTTATCTAAGAAACAGCCTGTTCCAGATTGACCATTTTTCAGATGAGAAATCTGAGATTCAAAAATGTAAACTGAATTGCTTATAGTCACACAAGTGCCGGAACTAGGGACTAGAATCCAGGTCTCTGGATTCTTGATCCAGAAACTATAGATCCTGTAGAATATAACCTAAGAAAGAAGAGTAAAAAATCAAAACTTAAAATGTGACTTTCAGAGTTAAAACTAACACCAAACACCAGCATTTATACAAACCACCTATTATTTGTATTAAATTATTTTGTATGACAATAATAACTACATACATACAACAAAATGACCAATGGAATGTTAGAAGTAAATGGTATACAGAAATGAGATATTTCAAAAGACAAATACCATATGATGTCACTCATATGTGGAATTTAAGAAACACAACAGATGAACATAGGGGGAAAGGGGGAAAAAGAGAGAGAGGGAGGCAAACCATAAGAGACTCTTAACTATAGAGAACAAACTGAGGGCTGATGGAGGGAGACAGGCAGCGGGATGGGCTAAATGGGTGGTGGGCACTAAGGAGGGCACACGTTGGGATGAACACTGGGGTGTTGGTGTTGTATGTAAGTGAAGAATCACTGAATTCTACACCTAAAGCTAAATTCTACACCTAACACTATATGTTAACTAACTCGAATTTAAATGAAAACTTGAAACAAACAAGCAAAAAGAAATGACGTCATTTATTGCTACCACACTTTGAGTGCTCACTCTTCTCATTTTGGTGCTCATTTGGAAGACCAAAACAGTGGTGCAATATCTGAAAGAAAATCTTTATCACACCATCCATCATTTCTGCCTCTCCATAGTTTGCTGTCCTCAAAAGTCAAGTAAAAGTTCTTAATTATTTTATAAAGTTCTCCTTGATAGTTCCAGTCCATAATGAGTCAGAGTTTGGGTTTTTTTCCAACTTCTATAAGTCACAAACTCAATAAACCCAGTGGAAAGACATAAATTGCACACATAATTGCTATAACACAGTATACAATATATGCCATATGAACAGTAGACAAGATTATATGCTGAATGTGAAAAGAAAACCATATCTGGGGGCATCACAATGCCAGATTTCAGGTTGTACTACAAAGCTGTGGTCATCAAGACAGTGTGGTACTGGCACAAAAACAGACACATAGATCAGTGGAACAGAATAGAGAATCCAGAAATGGACCCTGAACTTTATGGGCAACTAATATTCGATAAAGGAGGAAAGACTATCCATTGGAAGAAAGACAGTCTCTTCAATAAATGGTGCTGGGAAAATTGGACATCCACATGCAGAAGAATGAAACTAGACCACTCTCTTTCACCATACACAAAGATAAACTCAAAATGGATGAAAGATCTAAATGTGAGACAAGATTCCATCAAAATCCTAGAGAAGAACACAGGCAACACCCTTTTTGAACTCGGCCATAGTAACTTCTTGCAAGATACATCCACCAAGGCAAAAGAAACAAAAGCAAAAATGAACTATTGGGACTTCATCAAGATAAGAAGCTTTTGCACAGCAAAGGATACAGTCAACAAAACTCAAAGACAACCTACAGAATGGGAGAAGATATTTGCAAATGACGTATGAGATAAAGGGCTAGTTTCCAAGATCTATAAAGAACTTATTAAACTCAACACCAAAGAAACAAACAATCCAATCATGAAATGGGCAAAAGACATGAACAGAAATCTCACAGAGGAAGACATAGACATGGCCAACATGCATATGAGAAAATGCTCTGCATCACTTGCCATCAGGGAAATACAAATCAAAACCACAATGAGATCCCACCTCACACCAGTGAGAATGGGGAAAATTAACAAGGCAGGAAACAACAAATGTTGGAGAGGATGCGGAGAAAAGGGAACCCTCATACACTGTTGGTGGGAATGTGAACTGGTGCAGCCACTGTGGAAAACTGTGTGGAGGTTCCTCAAAGAGTTAAAAATAAAACTACCCTACAACCCAGCAATTGCACTACTGGGGATTTACCCCAAAGATACAGATGCAGTGAAATGCCGGGACACCTGCACCCCAATGTTTATAGCAGCAATGTCCTCAATAGCAAACTGTGGAAGGAGCCTCAGTGTCCATTGAAAGATGAATGGATAAAGAAGATGTGGTATATGTATACAATGGAATATTACTCAGCCTTTAGAAATGACAAATACCCACCATTTGCTTCGACATGGATGGAACTGGAGGGTATTATGCTGAGTGAAGTAAGTCAATCGGAGAAGGACAAACATAATATGGTCTCATTGATTCAGGGAATATAAAAAATAGTGAAAGGGATTATAAGGAAAAGGAGAGAAAATGAGTGGGAAATATCAGAGAGGGCGACAGAACATGAGAGACACATGACTCTTGGAAACAAACAATGGATAGTGGAAGGAGAGATGGGTTGGGGAGACAGGGTGACTGGGTGAAGGGCACTGAGAGGGCACTTGACAGGATGAGCACTGGGTGTATGCTATATGTTGGCAAATTGAACTCCAATTTAAAAAATACACAAAAAAATTAAAAATTTAAAAAATAAAAATCATGATGAGATACCACATCATACCTGTGAGAATGGTAAAATTAACAACACAAGAAACAACGGGTGCAAGGATGCAGAGAGAGGGGAATGTTTTGGGAATACAAACTGATGCAGCCACTGTCGAAACCTATATGGAGGTTCCTCAAGTAGTTAAAAATACAACTACCCTATGGCCCAGCCATTGAACTACCAGGTATTTACCCAGAGGGTAAAAAATAATCATTCAAAGGAGTACATGCAGCTTGCTACAGCAACATTATCAACAATAACCAAACTATGGAGAGAGATCTAATGTTCATTGGTTAATGGATAAAGAAGTGATATGGGGGCACCTGGGTGGCTCAGTTGGTTAAGCTTCTAGCCTCAGCTCAGGTCATGGTCCCAGGGTCCTCAGACCAAGCCCCACATCTGGCTCTCTGCTTAGTGGGGAATCTGCTTCTCCCTCTGTACTCCCCTCATGCTTGCTCTCACTCTCACATGTGCACTCTCTCTCTCTCAAATAAAATCTTTTAAAAATAGGAAGTGATACACACACACACACACACACACACACACACACAATGGAATATTACTCAGTCATCAAAAACAATGAAATCTTGCTATTTGCAACAATGTGGATGGAGTGTATTATGCTAAATGAAATCAGTCTGAGAAAAACAAATACCATGTAATTTCATTCATACATGGAATTTAAGAAATAAAAAGAGGAACACACAGAAAGGAAAATTTAAATAAAAGAGAGAGGGAAACAAACCATAAGAGACTCTTCTTTTAATATTTTATTTGTTTATTCATGAGAAATTCAGAGAGGAGTGAATGGGTGACGGGCACTGGGGGTTATTCTGTATGTTAGTAAATTGAACACCAATAACAAATAAATTAAAAAAATAAAAAATAAAAAAAAAAACAGAGAGACAGAGACAAAGGGAGAAGCAGGCTCCCTGCAGGGAGCCTGATGTGGGACTCAATCCTGGAACCCCGAGATCACGACCCGAGCCAAAGGCAGACACTCAACCATTGAGCCACTCATGTGCCCTATCATAAAAGACTCAACAGTAAAGGACAAATGAAGAGTTAATGGAGGGAGATGGGTGGAAGATGGCTAAATGGGTGATGGGTATTAAGGAGGGCACTTGTTATAATGAGCACTGAGTGTTACATGTAAGCTATAAACCACTGAATCAAAATAATTAAACATAAAGTGACCAAATTAATCATAAAATAAATAAATAAATAAATAAATAAATAAATAAATAAACATCTGTGTACCAGTCTCTTGCTCATATTTATACCCTGTATTTCAGACTTGCTTATCCAGATACCTACCTTACATTTCTACTGTTAAATCCCAAAGCATCTTAGATGTAATGTGCACACAATTGAGTTCCTGCTTTAACATACCCCTTCATCTTAAGTGATGAAAGATACATCTTTCTAACTGCTTGTCTCAAAAAACTTGGGAGTCATTTCTCTAAAATTCAATATCCATCAGCTGGCAATTGTGTTAGCTGACCCTTCAAGAGCTCACTATATCTTATCATTTGCTACCAAGCCACAATTTCCCTCTTCCTTTAATTTCTGCAACACAGTACTAACTTACCACTGCTTAAACCACTGCACGTTTCCTAGACTATTCTTTGTAAGATAATCAGACATAAAACTAATTTAATTTTTTCTCCTTTTTTTTTGTAAATAGGCTACATGCATAGTGTGGAGCCCTGTATAGGGCTTGAATTCACAACCCTGAGACCAAGACCTAGGCTGAGATCCAGAGTGAGATCCTCAACTGACTGAACCACCTGGGTGCCCCAAAGTTAATTTTACATGTAAATGATATCATGTCACTTCCCTGCTCAGAATTCTCCAATGATCCCCCTTTCTCAGAGTAAAAACCAAATATGTTACAATGGTTTACAGAATCCTGAATGATTTGGCCTCACTTTACCTCCATGAATAGTCTCCTTCTATTCTCCTTCTTTTATATTGACAAAGTCACACTGGCCTTCTTGCTGTTTCTTGAATACAACCAAGCCTTTTAGGCCTTTACTAACTGTACCCTCTGCATAGGATGCCTTCCTCTGGATATTTACATTGACAATCCATTCAACTATATCAAATCTTTGCTCAAGGACACCATCCCAAAAGATGCCTACAGTTTGACTACCTTACTCAGAAAAGCAATCCACTACCCCACAACTCTGGAGTTTCAGAATCACCTTAACCTTCTCTATTATATTGGTAGCTCACTTATTTCTTTTTAACTTAGTATAGAACTTTCTTGTTTATTTTGCTTATTATTTATTGTCTGGATAGCACCACAAAGGTAGGAATTTTATATACATATAAAATATATATTATCTATAAATATATATTCTCAACTGAGATATCCCAAAAACCTACAATAATGCCTGGCACTTGATAGGCATTTGGCATTTGCTTCATAAATGAAAAAGTGAAAAGAGGATGTGGAGAGAAAAGGAGAGGGAGAGAATGAAAACCACTTCTGGGTTTCTTGTTTTCATGACTGAATAGATAATTGTGGAAGAAGACACAGTTTTCAGTGATGATCATAAGTACCATTTTGCACTTATTCAGTCAAAGGACATATGCAAGATGCCAGAAGATATATTACACATGAGTCCAGATGCCAGAAGAGTCAAGGACTGTGTTTTATACAATAGTGTAGTAAAAAAATGGTTAGAGATCAGAAGGGAAATGATTATTCATTAAACAGTACCAAGAAAATTAGTAACGAACTAGGGGTGGTGGAAAGGGAGGAGGGAGGGGGGTGGGGGTGAGTGGGTGACGGGTACTGAGGGGGACACTTGACGGGATGAGCACTGGGTGTTATTCTGTATGTTGGTAAATTGAACACCAATAAAAAATTAATTTATTAAAAAAAGTAAATTTGAGAAACTCAGATCCTCTCCTATTATTTTCACTAAAAATAATTTTCAGGTGGATAAATATTTTAGAAATACACGTTCATTGATATTCTTTAGGTATTAGAATGGAAAAGGACTAAGAATAAAACTTAGTCACAATAAGAATAAAGTCACAATTTAAAGCTCCATGAAGTTGGAGTCAAAAAGATCATTACTTTCATGTTGCAGAATATGAATATAAAATTAAAAACAACAAATTGGGGGAAATATTTTGAACACAGATATGATAATAAAGGAGGTAGTGCCATCAACACATATGTGAGGCTGGTAAATCAATATGACAAAATTAATATTCTATCTATGGGGATGGGGAAGAAGAACACCTTAGCAAAGGTTCTATTTCAAATAAGAAAAGAATATGTGACAACTTTTTGCCTGCCTTAAATCACTTTTTCCCCACCACTGATGGTTGCTCCCCATCCCCTCCTTCTGGGAGATGACCCTACTCAAATTCATGTAGTTCTTTGAAGGCTCTCAGCCAGATTACATTGACCTCTGCCCACCTGAGAGGACATGTGATCCAGACCGGGCCATGGAAGACCCATCTCAGAGCTAAAACAATGCCTGTTAGGATCTTTTCTCTAGGTTTTAATATGGAGCTGAGAAAGAAAGCCTTTCCCTTTTCTATGAGGCTGCCCTGCTGGAATGAGTTAAACTTAGAGTTATTGGCAGTGTCCCTTCTCTCCTCACACCACACATAATGAAATCCATGTGTAAAACAAGAAAATAAGATCAAGATTCAGGGATAAACAGAGTTAAGAGAGGGAAAAGAAGAAAGAAAGAAAGAAAGAAAGAAAGAAAGAAAGAAAGAAAGAAAGAAAGAAAGAAAGAAAGAAAGAAAGAAAGAAAGAAAGAAAAGAGAAAGAGAGTAAAAGAGGAGCAAAATCCAAGAGTGTAAAAATGAGTGAATCCCTGGAGTCTATGAGGCTGATGCCACTATTGGACATCCCAATAATCTGAGTCAGTTAAGTCCTTTTTTATAAAATATTTTTTTTAATTTTGCCTGGAGTGCCTGGGTGGCTCAGTCAGGTAAGCATCTGTTTTCAGCTCAGGTCATGATCTCAGGGTCCTGGGATTGAGCTCCAGGACAGGCTCCCCACTCATGCTCTCTCTCTCTCTCTCAAATAAATAAAACCTTTAAAAATAAAATAAAATGCTTTATTTTTAATTGTAGTTTTAAAATTTACCACCTTGAGCAGTTTTAATTGTACAGTTCAGTAATGTTAAGTGTATTAACATTGCTGTAAAATATCTCTAGATCTCTTTCCTCTTGTGAAACTAAAACTTTTCTAGTTATTTTAAGCTAGTTTTGATTGCATTCCTGATACATGTAATTCAAATAGTTCAGGTTAATAGCAATATTTAAAAGATTACAAGCATATAAAAATAGAAGAAATTTAAAATAAGTTTTTATCTTTTTGCCTTTTAAATTGGCTAATATTTTTAATAAGTGGTCATATTCAGTGTGTTGGGGGGTGCTAAAGTGTATATACTTCTTAGCAGGTACAAATCTTTGGGGAGAAATGATAATATGAATAGAGTTTAAAAGTTTATTATCCCCTATTAACTCCAAGTATATCAATCTATAAAGGAAGCAATCTGAAATATAAATAATATATATGCAAGATTTTCAAAACAGAGTAAAAAATATAAAAGAATCTGATCAATGAGAGGAATAACAAATATAACTATGACATGGTCATATATAGAATACTATGTATTTAAAATTATTTTGCACTACAATATTTAATAAGGTGAAATTTTTATCAGAATGTAATACTCATCAAAAAGGCAGGATAAAAGTGTAGATACCATTAAATCTCCATTTTGTAAATATATGTTTTTATTTAAGCATAGAAAAACACTAGAAATAAGTATACCAAGATATTACTACTAATTATCTCCATATGGTGACTTTATGGATGATTGCTATTTTATCATCTCTAATTTACAAATAAAGTTTTCTTTATTAGAAGAAATTTTTTTCTTTTATTAGGAAAAATATTCTCAGATAAAATATGGAGGATTTCACATCAGAAGTAACGGAAAATACAATCTTCTTAGAAGCAGAGATGTATTTATCAATATCCTTTTGACTGTAGATGACAGAACCGCATCTTAAACTTAAGCAAGAGGGTTAACGTATTGGCTCATTTATTAGTTCAGCTGGTAGCCAAACTAATAGGGGGGTAAGAATGAAGCTGAATGCCCAAGACATTTGGAACCATGGAACTGATTAATGCCAAGCCTCTATCTTTAAAACTTATAGCTACTCCCACATACCTTTTCTCAGTATCCCAGACTTGATTTTTGACAGCAGGAAATATGATTGCCAGCAGTTTCTGCATATATAGCTCTAAAATGGATTGAGTTTGTTTTCTCTTTATTCTCAATTCCAATATCCTAGAGGAAAGCTCAAACTTGGCCCATCCTGGTCAGACTGATACCTGTACTCTTCAACGCTAGCTAAAAGATGTCCATTATGACTTGGTTCAGAAGCCCAACCTTTGACCAAACAGTTGGAGTTAGATGTAGGATTTACGTGTCACCTTCATAATCATACCACACAGTTACTGCACGAGAAAGCTACATTTACCAAGAGAAAGAAGTTGCTTATTTGAGCAAACAACAGACTAGATGTCCACTAAAAGTAGTTATTTCTTCAGAGTAAAAGGAAAGACCTTTAAAATTAGATGATACAGAAAATCTTTAGGCACTATGAAGTTGGAGAATCTACCTTGTAATAGATATAGACTTGAGAGAAAAGCAGAAAGACAAAAGATTGGGAGGGGTAGGCTGTTTTAAAATCAATACACATAAACAGTGAGGAATTTGGGAATCCCTGCTAGACCTATTGAACAGTATTTAATCAATGAAAGAGAAAAATGAGTGGAACTTCCATTTAAAAAACGCCACTCCCAAACAAATTTTAGGGAGCCTGAACATAAGTGGTAGCTAGTAAACTGATAATATAGGTACTGGTTTTCCAAATGTCCAACAGAGGGCTTAAAAAAATAAATAAAGGATATAAGAGCAATGGAAATCAAAAAAAAAAGGCAAATAAATTATCAAGTGAGATAAACTATGAGGTAAATAAGGACCATTTATAAAATAATAGGAATACTGATAAACCCATTAAGATATATGGAGTATGTGTAAGGATTTATAAGGTTCAGAGTCATTTGTATTACATCTCTGAGAATGAGCCTTTGTTCCTCTTTGTTGAGATAGATAGGAACTGAAATTTCTAAATCTATGTACACAAATCTCTCATTTCTATAAGAGAATTGGGTCATATATAAAAAGCCTCTCAAACTAAAACTTAGCTTATAATGATTCAAATTATGTAAATGCAATGGGAATAGTATTATATCAGCAGCGAAGAAAAAGGAAGAACCTGGCTAGTTACAAATGAAAATAACAATGAATCTTAAAGAACATAGGAGTTAGACAGCCTAAAACAGTGCAAACAAAAGTTAAATTTTGTTGAGACCAGCTAGCACTGTCCAGATAAGAAAGTGGCCTGGTCTAAGGATCCTGTTTTTCCACTCGTGATGGAAGGCATATCCTAGTGTGGAGATACAGGCATTAATCATCAAAATCTGATATGATTAAAAATTTTAATAATCTATATAACTCCTCTTACTCTGATTCCCTGCTTATTAATATCCTTATCATCACCTGACTTCTCAGAAAAGTCCCTATAGTGAAATAGTAAGTTGGGCTTTCATGACAGTTCAGACCACTTTACTAATTTTTTACAGCAAATTAGTGTAAATCAGCAAGCATTCCCTTATATAACCCATCTGGACACTGAAAAGACTCAATTTTGAATTCTAGACCATAGTAAATTCATCAAAGTAATGTCTCCTGAGAGATAAGCAATTGGCCTTCTCTGGGAGATACTTTTTTTTTTATCATACCACATGTTTCCTCTAACCATAGGCAGCAACACAATTTTTCAGTTAAGATTCTTAAATAATCATGTTATTTTCATCTGAGACACCTAAACAGTAGTAAGGTTCTTGGAAACTGATATTGCAAGTATAGGAATTTAATGTTATTTCAAATAAACTCCATAATATTTTTGTAATTTAAGAAATCCTTCTATAAATAATAAATTGACTGCATATTTTACTCATTGCCACTTTCATTTCTTTGTTCCTTAATGTATAGATGACTGAATTAAAAAAGGGAGTAAGAACTGCATCAAAAACAGCAAGAAATTTGTCTAAGCATGATGTGGGGTGAGGCCAGATATAAACAAAGATGCAAGGACCAAAGAACAAAATCACCACCATGATATGAGCTGACAAAGTGGAGAGGGCCTTGGATGAGCCTCTTGAGGAGTGTTTCCTAACAGTGATCAGGATAAAACTATAGGAGACAATCAATATGAAGAATGACCCCAGAGATATAAAACCACTGTTGGCTGTGACCATGAACTCTAGACTGAAAGTATCTGTGCAGGCAAGTTTGATGAACCGAGGGAAGTCACAGTAAAAGCTGTCCAGCACATTAGGGCCACAGAATGGCAATTTTATAACAAAAACCAGTTGAATCATAGAGTGGGCCAAGCCAACTACCCAAGCAGCAACCAGAAGCAAAATACACATTTTTCGGTTCATAATGGTCAAATAGTGGAGAGGCTTACATATGGCCACATGTCTGTCAAAGGCCATGGCGATGAGCAGCAGCATCTCCACACCACCAATGACATGGAGAAAGAAGATCTGAGTGATGCAACCACCAAAGGAGATGACTTTACGTTTTCTGAAAAGGTCGTAAATCATCTTAGGAGAAATGACTGAAGAAACTCCCAGGTCAATGAAGGAGAGGTTGGCCAACAGAAAGTACATGGGAGAGTGCAGGTGAGGGTCAAAAGTCACAGTGAGCATGATGAGGGAGTTTCCCATCATGCTTGCCACATAAAACATGGAGGAGAACACAAAGAGGAGAAGCTGGATCTCCCAGGAGTTGGTGAGTCCCAGGAACACAAACTCTGACACCACAGAGTGATTCGCTCCACCCATTAATTCTATCAGCTAGAATGTTTCCAGATAATAAATAAATAAATAAATAAATAAATAAATAAATAAGAAACTAAAATAAGAATGTTAATGAAGTTCTATATTATAATGATTAATTATTTAAGGATATTCATACTGTGAAGACTATATATCCCCTCAGTTCTTTCACAGGGCCATTATGAAATAAGCATTTTACCTGGTGTCACCTAAAGCAGTTGAGTCACTTCCATCCCTAACACCATGGTTTCCAGGACTATTCACCTATAAACAAGAAAATGAAGCAAACATTGTAGATGTACATAGCAAGGATTGGGAGGGGGAAGGAAGGTGGTACAGTACAACACAATGAGGAAAAAGAAAGAGGTAAGAAAAATGGCATTTGCCAAAATTCATTGGTACTACTTTAATTGATGAAGGGACAGGAGAGGATCAATGGTTATATGGCAACAATGATATTAGTGTGCATTTCTTCATCCCCAGCAAATTCCAAAAGCTTAGGACTCCATTTGGAATACAACTGCCAACTGACTGTCTTGCTAGGATGAGCTATGGCACCACTAGAGAAAAAGGAAGGGAAATTTATTTGTAGGAGGCCAACTTTTACAAAGCACAATTCCATGGGAGTAACTATAAACAAGGTTCACAAAATTAATTATGAAGAATCTGGACAGATAAATCAAATTGGCTTCTTTATTCCTTAACTTCCTTCATCAACCTTAACCTCTTTTATCCCTCTTATCTCCTCTCTGTGCTTTAAACCTCTCAAGTGTCTGGGATCTAATGCCAAGTCTGACTGTTCTCTGACCCTATTCTGGGTGACTACATGAATCTCTTTAGTTCTTACCCTTTATTTTTTGGCAGGCAATATGTTACCACATGGAAGGTATATTCTCTGGTCTGTGTGTCAAACAAAAGAGCTGGTAAGGTAAAGGTACATGAATGCACAAAAAGCCTCACATCTGGAACTGAAAGGAAAGGGCAAGAGAAACCCTGCAATAGAAAAAAAAATGGATCTCAAAGCTTTGTCTTAATATGTGTATTTATATGCACATATACACACACCTTAGTTGTGCATGAGTGAAATCAGTCATAAGAACATTATACCACAAATCTCATGAGTGATTACTTAGACCAAATTAATCATTTACAAATAAGAAAACAGTAGTCCAGTGAGGAAGAAAAAACTAGTTATAGACAGAGAATCTGGGTTTTCAAGTCCACATATGGCTTCAGATTCCACATGCTAGAAAAAAATCATAGGGTGAGAAGAGATATGCCAAACCTAGATCTACTCAGTCCAAAATGGTAGCCACTAGTTACATATGGTTATTAAATGAAACTAAAAATTTCCTTGGTCATACCAGCCACATTTCAAGTGCTCCACAGCCTCATCTAGAGAGTGGTTATGGAAAAGATAGTGCAATACAGAATATTTCCAATCACTACTCATCACTTAAAGGTAAATCAAAATCCCATTTCCTCCATGAAAAATTTCCTAGTAACTCCACTTTTGATTAATCTCTTCTGTTATTCCTAGAAGTTAAGAAACTTAAATTTTAATTGAAATATAGAAGTTATCCACATAAAAATAAACCTCCATATCTAGCATCATAGAAAACATTGCAGATGTCTACTCTTGGCCAGGATGGACATACAAGAGTCCAGGAAATTCAGAGACAGCTTTACAAAGGAGAAAGGACTTGTGAGTTTTGAAAAAACCAACTGCAAGAGTTTAATAAATTGAGAAGGGAAAAGAAAGCATTCTGAAAAGAGATAATAACTGATCGCTTATTTAGAGCAAATCAGTTGTTATTAATCATAATTCCTCAATGGGTTCAATTTTATAGATTTTCTCTTCTCAAATATATTGTAAGTTTGAGGAGGGAAAGAACCATTTCTTCTGACTCTTACATTTCCTAAAATACAGTTAATAACACTTCTCTGAAGTAAAGCCATTTTCTCAGGTCCATACTTTTTCACAGTTGCTGTTTTTCTGATCTATCATCTCTTTCTATGAAGTCCAGTATGCACAAAGGAAGTCTCCAAATTCAAAACTAAGCATTAACACATTTCCCAATCACTCCCAAGAGAATGCCTGGTATTCTTGCTATAAACTTCCAGCTGGGGAGAAGGGAAGCCTTAGCTCAAGACTTATAATGGCCCATGGCTTAACTTCATGGAGTTTTAGAAAATAAGAAGAAGCACATTAAAGAAAAAGAAAGGGTTGGGGGGAGCAAGAATTCCAGCAGCAGCCAGCATAGCAGAGAGCTTATAGTTTCTATTTTCCAGACCTCATGATGCAATTAGTAATCTTCCATGTCATTGTTAAAGTCAAAAAAGAAAATATAGATTTTTTTTCTGCCATATTCTAAAAGTTTCTAAAATATTTAATGATGGAATCTTAGAGCTTGAAAACCATACATTATTTTTATTGTACATATTTATTGTATATATTTACTAAGCACTTCACATGTTTGATCCTTATAATTACCTATAGGTATTATATCTGATAGAATTATTTTCATTTTTAGATGAAAAACCTCAAATTCAGAGAAGTTAATAACTTACCTAAAAACATAGTTACTTAGTTTGAAACCAAAAACCAGACCTTCTGATTCCAAATCCAGTGCTGTTTTGACTACATCACACAAATATGGATATCTGTTCATGATCTAAAACAATTATCCCATTATGAACTTTGGGCAAGAATGCAAAAAATGTACCTCTTAAACAGACATAATGTTATATGTCAATTATATTTCAATAAATCTGGGGGGGGGGATTCCATTTTATTCAGAAGAATATTCCATCCGACCAACATAAACATTTAATACCCACATAAATTAACTTACCCAAGATTTTATAGCTACTGGTGGCAGAGCCAAGATTTAAACCTACATATTACTGCTACAAGTTAAGGGGAAGGGAGAAAGGTGACTGATGATCAGAATGGGGGAAAAAACCACCAAAGGTTTGGTGTTAGTAAAAGACACCAGGGGCGCCTGGGTGGCTCAGTTGCTTAAGGTCTGACTAAGGCTCAGGTGATGATCTTAAGGTCCTGGGGTCAAGCCTTGCTGTCAGGCTCCCTGCTTGTCTCTCTCCCCCTGTCCCTCCCCTTCCTCCTTCCTCTGTTCCTGCGTGCAGGCTCTCTCTCAAATAAATAAACCTTTTTTTAAAAAGTGGGGGGGGGGGGCTAATCAAGACAAGGGGCCATTTACTCATAAAAAACCATAATAACTAACAGATGAGGAATATCCTACCTGGAGACAAAAATTTAGAATGCATCCAAAATTTGAAGTCATGAGAAAGAAAGATTTGCTTAAAGGATAGCATGTAAAGAGATAAAAGAAAACTAATAGAGGAAACATCCATTGCCAAAAAAGTACATAGTATTTGTCGTCCTTAATTTTATTACTATTACTACTATTTTTACATATTATCTGTCTTTTAAAAGTCCTGTTTCAGTGTACAAAAAGCAGGGGGGAAGGAATGTCAAAGAAATGAGTAATGGCTCATTTTCACAGGCTAAAGAGTGATCAAAATTAGAAGACTAAGTAAAAGGCATAGATTTAGGGCCGAGATATCACTGGTACCATTAAAAAGGGATGAAATCTAAAGCAGAGAGAAAATTAAGATTTTAGCGAGGTAACAGATGGTGTTAAAGTGTAGAAAGCAAAATCAGGAAATGACAATTTGAATAATACAGGGGAAAAGTTTTGAGGTGGGAGGAGTGGGAAAATAAGGCAACATGCTATGTGTAGAAAATATGTAGAGTGTCAGAAATCAACAAATCGTTACAAGATAGTTTCCAAGCAACTATGGGAATCTTGTTGAAGAGGAGTATCATTATCATGAACTTAGCCAATAGCTAGATGGAAACTTTTTGTGACACCATTCAGAAATGTTCAGGAACTTCATATTCTGAATTTTAGAGTAGCACATCTGTGAGGCACAAAAAGCAGAATGGAGTATCAAAAGAGACAGATCCTTTATTTGTTTTGTTTCTTAGATTCTACATATGAGTGAAATCGCATGGTATTTGTCTTTCTCTGACTTATTTGCTTAGTGTCATACTTTCTGGATCAATCCCTGTTGTTGCAAACATTCTTTTTATGGATGAATAATATTCATAGTGTGTATATATATATATGATATAAGATAAGATATATATATATATATATCTTCTTTATCCATTCACATATCAATAGACAGTTGGGCTGCTTCCATAATTTGGCTATTGTAAATAATGCTGCAATAAATAATGCTCACCTTGATGGTTATGAAAGTGGAGATGGCTGGGGGGATAGGTGAAGAGGATGAAGAGTACACTTATAATGATGAGCACTGAGCAATATATAGAATTCTTGGATCACTATACTGTACACTTGAAACTAACGTAACACTGTTAACTCTGGAATTAAAATTAAAAATGTTTTAAATAAGATACATTCCCTTAAAAAAGAGCAAGATATAGAAAGAAAGAGATCCTTGGAGGTCTGAGGTCACAATGAAATTCTTTAACCAAATTACATCCTGGGCAATGCAGCAAGTGCAGCCAAAGATGAGGGGACATGTGGAAATAACAGAATACAGATCAGAGCTCTTAAAAGCAGTAATTACAGTAGCTATATGCTTGTGATAACTCTTTTACTCTTTTCTCCCATATCTTGATTCTCAAAACTATATCCCCATTAAAAATCAACTTCACTACAACATTATGACTACAGTTAACTCTGCTATATGGTATATAAGAAATTTGTTAAGAGAGTGAATGCCTGGTATGCCTGGGGGCTCAGTGGTTGAGCATCTGCCTTCAACTCAGGGCATGATCCTGGGGTCCTAGGATCAAGTCCCACATTGGGCTCCCCACAAGGAGCCTGCTTCTCTCTCTGCCTATGTCTGCCTCTCTCTCTGCATCTCTCATGAATAAATAAATAAAGTCTTTTTAAAAAGAGAGTTAATGCTAAGCGTTCTCATCACAGGAGAATTTTCTCTTTCCCTTTTATTTAATCTATAAGATGATGGGTGTTAACCTATTGTAATCTTTTTACAATATATGTAGATCAATCCATCATACTGTGCACATTAAACTTATAGTGATGTATGTCAATTATTTCTCCGAAAAGCTAGAGAAAAATCAACTTTACTTTCCTTCACATGCCTTTCTGTACACAAGTTGCCTCCCACTCTTCCTTCTTGTACAATTTCTCCTTCTGCTCATTTTATCATATCCTTCCTCTCCTATGAAGGGGATTCTTCTTCTGGTAGACTATGGTTCACCAACCCCTCCACTCCTCTTCACTACAACCTACCTAATCCATCAAAAGATCTCAGGAAGCAGCATGGTCAGGGAATCAGAGGAGATCCATAGGCTGAATTTTCTCCTGTGCATAAGCATTGCCCATGTCCTTCTATCCACCCTCCCCAGGACAAGGAGCTAAACAAAACTCTGCTGTTTTGAGAAAGGCACCTAATTAAGCTATAGCAGAAAGTGGTGACCAAATAATGCATTAGAGTTCTGGGATTCTCAGACTGAGAGCATCAGGCCATGGGAACTGTCTTATGGGATTACAAGGGAGGGAGGAAAGAGGTGTAGGATTTTCTTGTAATAAATAAAGATCCCTCATTTTATTTCTTATATACTTTTTACCTTTATTTTATGATATGACCCAGGAAAATCCCTATTGAAAGAAAAGATGCATTTTCTAATTTTTAAATGGAAAAAAACTCCAAAACTTCCATTAAAAAAAAGTTGTAGAACTTAGAAATCTTGACATATTTTGTCAACTAAGTCTTTGTGTGTGTTCAAAGCTCTAGACAACAATTAAGAGCAGCAAGTATGAGCAATGAAAGACTCAGAATAATGGAAGAAGATGTGAACACTTGGAGTAGGAACAGATAGGACAAGAGACACAGGGATGGAGATGGGGAGATGTGTGCACAAACCCCTTACTTTCCAGAGAATCAAAAGGAAACCAACTAAAGGAATTGTCAGAGTGTAGCAAATTTGAAAACCACAAAATAATTCATCCAAAAACTGTTATACAAAGACACACAATTAAATACATTAAGATTATTACCTTCAAAATAAAGCTCAGAATACAATTTTCTTGGATTTTACATATATTAAATATGAAAAACATTAAAATGAAATACATTTCAAATAAGAGTATAATCATTACAGACCTTCTTCTACTCTAGTAAATCAAATATAGTAGAACCAGTAGAAGACAAAAAATAGAATGAATTGACTATTCATAAAGGAAGAAAATTAAAATGCCAATAAAGATATAGAAGTAGAAAACCTGTAGGCAAAGAAACTTGGTGTTTATCCTTTCAACATTACATTGGGTAAAAAGCACCCAAGCATTATCCAGGAGAATATACTTAATTAATCTTTAAGTATTGATTAAAGGATATAGATTTAGTGAAGTTCCAATTTTCCTCATAGATTTTTGCCCAATAAATAGATAGATCAACAGATATAGATAGATAGATGATAGATAGATAGATGATAGATAGATAGATAGATAGATAGATAGATAGATAGATAGACAGATAGATAATTTCTGTCCAATAGAACAGATAATCCCAGCTATTTATGGCCTGTTGAACATTAACCAGTGTTCTATCTATAATTCAGCAATCATACTAGAATTTCTTTGGAAAAATACCTATGGATGCCCTAAGTTTTTTCCAGGTTTACTGAGATATTGGCATATGATATTATGTAAGTTCAAAGTGTACAGCATGTAAAAAATAAATAAAAATTTAAAAAATAAAGTGTACAGCATGATTTGATACATACATTATAAAATGATTTTCACAATAAAGTTATTTAACATCTCCACCAATTCAATAATTACCATTATTATGTATATGGTGGTAATATTTAAAATTTACACTCAACAAAAAAAATTTACACTCAACAATGTGCGTGTGTGTATATATATATAGTGTATATAATATAGTATTGTTAGGCATTGTTACTATGCTGTACATTAAATCCTCAGAAGTTTTCCATTCTAAAGCTGGAAATTTGTACCCTTTGGACAATATCTTCCCATTTTTCTGACCCCTTCATCCTTGGCAATCACAGTTCCACTGTTTTTGAATTTTCAAAATTCCACATATAAGAAAGAATGTACAGTATTTCTCTTTCTCTGCCTGACTTATTCCAACTAGCATAATGTTCTCAAGTTCCACCTATACTGTTGAAAAAAGAGGATTTCCTTCTTTTTATGGCTGAATAATATTCTGCTGTGTGTGTATATGTGTATATCATAGCTTCTTTACCCAAATATCCATCAGGGACATGAAAGTTGTTTCTATGTCTTGGCTACTATGAAGAATGCTGCAGTGAACATAGGAGTGCGGGTATCTCCTTGACACAATGATTTCGTTTTCCCCAGGTATATGCCCAGAAGTGAGAGTGTGGGATCATATGGTAGTTCTATTTTTAATTCTTTGAGGAACCTTCAAACTGTCTCCATAGTGGCTGCACAAATCAACATTTCCACCAACAGTGCATAAAGTTTCCATTTTATCCACACATCCTTGCCAACACTTATCCCTTGTTTTTGATAACAGCCATTCTAACAGATATAAGATACTATTTGATTTGCATTTCACTGACAATTAATGATGTTGAGCAATTTTTCATGTACCTGTTGGCCATTTGTATGTCTGGGGAGATGTCTATCCATTCTTTTACTCATTTTTTGATTGGATTATTTATTTTACTATTAAGTTGTAGGAGTTCTTTATATATTTTGGATACTAACCCTTTATAATATAGATGGTTTGCAAGTATTTTCTCCCATTCTGTAAGTCATTTCTTCTGTTATGCAGAAGCTTTTGAGTATGATGAAATCTCTTTTCTTTTTTAAGATTTTATTTATTTATTTGTGTCTGCACACACAAGCAGAAGGATCAGAGGGGGAGGGAGAAGGACAAGAAGACACTAGGCAGAATGCAGAGCCTGACATGGGAGAGATGATGACCTGAGCTGAAATCAAAAGTAGGATGCTTAACCAACTGAGCCACCCAGATGCCCTACCTACTTCTCTGGGTGTGACTGTATATGCAGGGGTTTATCAGAGGCTCTTGATTCGTTTCATTGATATATATGTCTGGTTTTATGCCAGTACCACACTATTTTAATTACTATAGCTTTCTTTAATAAACTTTGAAATTAGGAAGTGTGATATGCCCGGCTTTGCTGTTCTTTCTCAGGATTGCTTGGCTATTTAGGGTCTTTGGTCACATCAATTTTAGGATTGCTTTTTCTATTTTGGTGGGGAAAAATGCCATTGTAATTGTGATAGGTATTGCATTGAATCTATAAAAATATAAAATTAATAATTATGGAATATTTGAAAGTGTTTCATAGTTTGAAAGAGCTTTGAGTAAATATTTTATTCATTCTTCCAATCCAGAAACACAAGATATCTTTCCATTTATTTGTGTCTTCTTCAATGTCTTTAATCAATCTCTTTGGATCTTCTACCTTCCTGGTTAAATTTATTTTTAAGTATCTTATTCTTTTGATGCTACTGTAAATTAGATTTTCTTTATTTCTTTTTCAGGTAGCTCATTGTTAATGTCAGAAAGGCAAGGGATTTCTGTATGTCGATTTTGTATCTTGCAACTTCACTACATTCATTTATTAGTTTTTAAGGTTTTATGGAGGAGTCTTTGGGATTTTCTGTATTAAAGAAAGTCATATCAACAGCAAACATAGACAATTTACTTTTTCATTTCTGATTTGGATGCCTTTTGTTTCTTTTTCTTACATCTCTGCTGTGGCTGGGGTGTTCAGTGCTATGTCGAATAGAAGCAGCAAGACTGGGCATTTCTGTTTTGTTTCTGATCTTACAAAAAAAAGTTTCAACCTTTCCCCATTGAGTATGGTGTTTGTTGCCTCTGGATTTGTCGTACGTGGCCTTTATTTTGTTTAGGTACATTCCCTCTACACCCAAAATGGTGAGAATTTTTAATCATGAAAGTATGTTGAAGTTTGTTGAATTCTTTTTCTGTATCTATTGCTATGGTCATATGATTTTTATCTTTGACTCTATTAGTGTGGTATATCATATTTATTGATTTGTATATGGCCATCAAATTATCACTCTGTATACCTCAAAGTTACATATGTATCAATAATACCTTAATATAGCTGGAAAATATATTGTTGGGCTGGTGAGACTGGGGACCTCAAAATAGCTTACTGGAGGCCAGCAACCTCCCAATAAGGCCGCCTTGCCCATCTACCCCCAACCCCCAATGCCTCGCTGCCCTACCCTAACTTAGTTTACAAGATCTGTAGCCCTTGCCCTAACTGGAATGCCGCCCTACCCCCATCTTCCCCCGAAAACTCTTTATAAACCCCACTGTGGTTTGCCTGGGTGTGACTTCCCTGATTCAGGCCTCCTCTCCGAGTCTCAGAAAGGAACCTTGCCCAGGAGCGCTCCCCATTAAAGCACTCTGAACCTACCACCTGACTCTGCTGTCTTTAATTTTCTCCGCTGATCATCAAAAGAAAAATTAACATATATAATCTATTTTTCTAATTTTAAGATTCTGTCTTTACTGGGCAGCCCAGGAGGCTTGGCAGTTTAGCGCCAACTTCAGCCCAGGGCCTGATCCTGGAGACCCGGAATCCGGGCCCACTTCGGGCTCCCTGCATGGAGCCTGCTTCTCCTTCTGCCTTTGTCTCTGCCTCTCTCTCTCTCTCTCTCTCTGTGTCTCTCATGAATAAATAAATCTTTAAAAAAAAGATTCTGTCTTTACTAATCATTGTTGAAAAGAAACTAGACTTATAGAGGCACCTGGGTGTCTCAGTCAGTTAAGCATCTGTCTTCTGCTGAGGTCTTGATCCCAGGGTCCTGAGGTCAAGCCACACTTTAGGCTCTGTTTCAGCTGGAAGCTTGCATTTCCCTCTCCCTCTGCCTCTCACTCACTCTCTCTCTCAATAAGTAAAATCTTTAAAGAAAAAAAAAAAAAGAAAAGAAAAGAAACTAGACTTATCAATGTAATCATTTAACCAGGAAACCACATTTGCCCCCAGAGAGTTCCAGTTGTCTACTTAAGTTATAACACAATATGTTGTTGTTGTTGTTGTTGTTGTTGTTGTTGACCAGTCCCAAATGTGCAGTGTGACAATGAATAAATACACAGTGGGGATCTCAAAGCCTCAAGAACTGAAAGCAAGCTCTTCCCTTACAGGCTGCATTTATTCAGTTATTACACAAAAGCAGACAAAGCACGCCCTCTGTTTCTCCTTTCAATCTATTTTAGGGGTTGTTTACATATGAACTGAGGTCGGCAGCTCTTTTGCACAGGACAAAAGGATGAATCCATATTGTTTACAGCTTGACCTTGCATAAGATAAAGTTTCCATCTAGACTGTCACATACATGTGATGAAGTTTTGGAATTATAGGTGAGGTCCAGAGCCAATGACCAAGAAAAAATCCTTGAGACGTCTTTGGTGCAAAATGGTGGTTTTATTAAAGCCCGAGGACAGTACCCGTGGGCAGGAAGAGCTGCTGCCCAGGGCCTGTGAGGGGTGGCTGATTATACTCCTGGGAGTTGGGAGGTGTTTGAGGATAACGTGCTCTCTAAGGAATCTTGGAAGCAAGGTTTCCAGAACCTTGAGGGGGTGACTTATCACCGGCTAATAAAACCTGAGTCATGAGACCCTTCAGATGGATATCGGTGGCCCATGTGCTTGGGGGATGATCATCAACATGTATCTTGGGGAGGTTAGAGATAAAGGAAATTTCTAAAGGAAATTTTATATGTTAAAATAGACTTACAGGCTCCTGGCGGAAGGCTAAGATTGTCTTCTGCCCTTAGCAAAGTATGAACATTGAGCAGTTGAGTCTGTAGAGGAATGTCCCTCTGCCTATTTCAAGGACTTGTCAATGTGCACCCTGGTTTGTCATCAGCTAGTCCTCTGTTCCCCCATCACATGGCATCTCTGTTTGCAGAGTTTACTGTATGGACAGTTCCTTCTGGAACCTTCCATGCAGTCATTCCTCAACAATATGTTTATTATTAGAAGTAAAATTTGTTCACTAAAGCTATAAAACTACTCAATACTTCTGTGATAAGTAAATCTATCTCTATTAAGGTTTAGAGATCTTTCTTGCTAAGTCAGAAAACTTCAGCACCTAAGTCCACAATTCTCTTTGCAGCCCTAAAAACTATAAGTCAAGTCAAACTCCAGAAGCTCTTTTTTTTTTCAGATAGCAACTTCCAACACAGGGTAATAATAAATAAAAACTATAAGTCAAGTCAAACTCCAGAAGCTCTTTTTTTTTTTCAGATAGCAACTTCCAACACAGGGTAATAAAATAGTGCTAGCTTAGCACTAAATCACAGGTACGCCAAAAACTTAGAGCTAGAATCACTAAAGGGCTTTCAGTGAGAGCTCCTGATCTCTGCAGCTAATCTCTAATTAAGGATAGAACCAGTTTGTTTTGTTTGTTCTTTTTTTTTTCCTATAAATTTGCTGGAAGCATTAATGAGATAAGGGAAAGGAAATTCATGAAATTACTGGGTAAGGATCCTAGGTCATATGATGCTTGTAAAAGTTGTACTTTTCCACTCATGAACTTTCATAAGACTCTATCTAAAAGCAGTTTTAGAAATTAAGAAAATAGGAGCAATACATTCTCAGGAGCAAAAAAACAAATAACAAGCAATGACTCCACCATAACTATAAACTGACCAGTCATGAAAACACACACACACACACACACACACACACACACACACACACAGAAGTATTGAAAATGAACAAGGTGTACCACATCCCACTTCCAGTTAACAAACATTTGCTAAGCCATGTCTCAATAAAAACCCTAAGTGAAATTTGTTCAAGTAGTCACTACCATAGTCTTCTTGAATAAAGCACTTGCCTTTGCCTCTAATTAGAGCCTAATTAGTTGCAATTTCTGTCTTCTCCGTGTGAAAAAATAAAAAGGAAAATTAAGAAACAGAAGAAAGTGTTGAATTGAAATATTTTATAGAATCCAATATAGAAACAGACTAAAAAAAAAATTTAAAGACTTGTAGTTTGAAGGAAATGGGAAGCTGAAAGCCCATGATCTGATTCAGTCCCATATTGGGAAAGCAATCTTTAAATTTTTGCCATAAACAGCATGTACTGACACTGCCATTGACAGAATCCATTTCCATTGCTCTGAACGGGAAATATGCATTACTATCAATTTTCTCCAAATTAACTTCTATTTCTATAGGACTGTAAAATAGCCTAATCAAAGACAAAGGCCCATGTTCCTATAGAACCACACAATCCCAGAGGATTCCCTAGCCAATGCCCAGTATTCCGCAGAAGCAGCACCCAGTAATTTGCCATTTCCAAGTCACTCTCAATTTTTTTACTAACAGAAAATATTTCCTTGTTTCCCAGAACAAGACCTGATTAATTTGAGGGGGAAAAAAAAGTCTTCCCTCCAGTACAATCAAGTGAGTTCAAAGGAAAGTAAAAATTCTCCTGTGGTTACCCATTGGCCAAATCTAACTGCCTCACTGGAGAGAAACTAGTCTGCAAAAGTGTTTAAAATGCTATCCCACAGTAAACTTCTCCCTTTCCCTCTGCAACTCCGCCACTCGTTCTCACTCACTCTCATTCACTCTCTCAAATAAATAAAATCTTTAAAAAGAAAGAAAGAAAGAAAGAAAGAAAGAAAGAAAGAAAGAAAGAAAGAAAGAAAGAAAGAAAGAAAGAAAGAAAGAAAGAAAGAAAGAAAGAAAGAAAGAAAGAAAGAAAGAAAATATAGAAAGTAATAATTAACATGAGGGAGAACAAAGAGATAAAACTTACAAATAAGTCATAATTTGACCTCTAACCAGAAAAGACTGACTTACAACATTAACTAACTGATAAAATCTTTCTCATTTTAGTTTTGAAAATCAACAAAAATCCTTTCTGGCAAAGGAAGTTGGTTAAATGCCAAGGCTATTGATGGAAAGTGGTAAGGATATAGATTAAAAATGCTCTGTTTTGATTATATTTTTCTCTTTTTACACCTTAACTTGTTTAAAAGATAACTGTATGAAAACAACATAGCCAAACAGAAGATTTACATAAATTTGTGAGAAGTTTTGTTGGTTTTTCAAAAAGGCTGGATACCTTTTGTCATTCTAGGCTACTTGATGGATTCTGAGTACACTAGATTTTAAAGGTCTTACAAATAATTGAATTGTGTTATCACAAACTGAGTTATTCATTAAAATAATTAAGTTGAGGAGTTCAGGCTTGTAAAAAAACTAAAACGTACTGAAGGGCAACTAATTTCAATGAAAGTACTCTTTTATCTCAAAGACAGACTCCATTGATTCTTTAGGGTTAGAGATCAAATAAAGAGACAAAGACTAACATGCAGACACACATTTGAGAAAGTGTCTGGCCTCCTTTGAATCTTGATTTGAAGCTACTGCTCCTATAGTTTCTGATCTGAGAAAGTCAAAGAAATAGCCACCCATTCTTCTACTATTTTCTAAAATAAGGATGAATTTTAAAATTCACATTACAGGGGCTCCTGGGTGGCTCAGTCAATGAGGTGTATATCTTCAACTCAGATCATGATCTCAAGGTCCTGGAATGGATATTCACTGGATAATTTTTAAATAAGATTGTGTATTAAAACATCAGTCATGTGTGTGTTGGGGGGTATGGGGTGTATCACTTTATTTATACCTTTATACCTTTATAGGGTATATCTTTGGATCATGTTAGTAAATTTGTTCATTTTAACTACTCCAAGAATAAGAGACTCTTAGCTGTAGTAAACAAACTGAGGGTTGCTGGAGGGGAGGTAGGTGGGGGACGGGATAATTGGATGATGGGCATTAAGGAGAGCACTTAATAAGCCATGGGTATTATATGCAACTGATAGATCACTAAATTCTACCCCTGAAACTAATAATATACTATATGTTAACTAAATTGAATTTAAATACAATTTTTAGAAATAATAACAATAATGTTTAATAGCATTAAGAAGGTGTAATTAGGATGTTTGTGACAATAGGGAATTATATTTTGAACATTCTTGAGCCTTATTAGTCTATTAAGATAATGTATGAGAGTCAATTCTTAATCATCCACCTTTAAGTTAACAGATCTATCTTCTTGAACAAAATTTTAGGTCAAGTAATTAGGCTACTCTGAGCATTTTTCTTCCCTAACCTTCAACCGGAGGCCCATGCTTGCTAGGTTTGCATGGGCCAATTGTAACTAGAATCCTACTAAGTCAGTTTAGTGAAAAACCCTAGGATAAAGAAGATGTGGTTTATGTATACAATGGAATATTACTCATCCATTAGAAACGACAAATATCCACCATTTGCTTCAGCGTGGATGGAACTGGAAGGTATTATGCTGAGTGAAATGAGTCAATCGGAGAAGGACAAACATTATATGGTCTCATTCATTTGGGGAATATAAATAATAGTGAAAGGGAATATAAGGGAAGGGAGAAGAAATGGGTGGGAAATATCAGAAAGAGAGACAGAACATAAAGACTCCTAACTCTGGGAAACGAACTAGGGATGGTGGAAGGGGAGGAGGGCGGGGGGTGGGGGTGAAGGGGTGACGGGCACTGAGGGGGGCACTTGACGGGATGAGCACTGGGTGTTATTCTGGGTGTTGGCAAATTGAACACCAATAAAAAATAAATTTATTATTTAAAAAAAAACCCTAGCCTTTGATATCTGACTCCTAACCACCCACTCTCAATACCTGATCACTCTGGCCTACCTTCAGCAAGATGGTTAGGTCTGTTTAGCACGAATTCTTCCCACCTTTACCATCTCCTCTTAGTAATTTCTATCTACCAACTACCCCTCACCTGCTCTTTGGCTATAAATCCCTACTAGTTCTAATGTATTGGAAATTAAGCCCAGTTCTATACTGAGGTGTCCTTTCCCCTATTGTATTAGTTCCTGATGAAAACCAGTTTTTCCGGGCAGCCGGGGTGGCTCAGCGGTTTATTGCCGCCTTCGGCCCAGGGCGTGATCCCGGAGACCCGGGATTGAGCCCCATGGAGCCTGCTTCTCCCCCTGCCCCTTTCTGCCTCTCTCCCTCTGTCTCTCATGAATAAATAAATAAAATATTTAAAAAAAAGTTTTTCCCACTTAAACTACTGCCATAGACTGGGTTGTTTTTGTTTTTGTTTTTTGTTTTTTTGTTTTTTAATAGAGTACTATCTGTGAAACAAAAGTTAGTTACTTTGGCTGAAATTGTAAAATGGATGATTAAGACTTTATGCGAAATAGTTGCAAGGTAATAGGATCTAGTTTTGTTTATCCAGTGGGAAAACGGATAGATTTATTCTAGGATAAAATGTCTGGTTATTCCACACTCTGAAAGAGGAAGACAAACTCCAATGTAGATAGAAAACTGTAGAAGATTCAGGAAGTAAAATCTATTTGCCTTGGTTTTATATATGAGACTGAAAAAAACAATGATATATGTTACTATTTTACTATTTTGGCAGTTTGCAAAGCTCAGTTTTAATTGGTTTATTTTTAAAAACAGAAATGCTTTATGACCAAATACTATACTGAAATAAGACTCGAATTTGGTTTTTTCTCATTTACAATGACATGATAATTTATCTCGATATATTTATTCTACTCAACCAAAGGCAGTAAACGTTATTCTTTACCTTCTGCGCAATCATCCAAGTTAGCAGAGATTCTTTAGCTCTCAAGAATAACTTTTTGTGTCTTATGCTGACTTAGTATGCTCTATTATTTTTAAAATATAGTTAATTGCCTATGAAAGAGCTGAAGTTCCTTCTATTGTTTATTTTAAATACATATCACTCTGATTAATAGGTAGCTATACTACAACAATTCTTGTTCTCAGAGCCTATACTACTTACACCACCGTTGTGGGGTGTTTTGTGTCTACCAAATATATAAATTGAAATCCTAATCCCAAATACCTATGAATGTGACCATGTTTGGAAACAGTCTTTGCAGATGTAGTTAAGAAGATTACAGTCATCTGAATTAAGTCATACTGTATTAAGGTGGATTGGGAGATACTTAATGTTCTGAAGGTCTCAAAGAAGTATGCCCTCTCATATTTCTAAAAGTTACTTCATATAAATATTATTCCTTAGGAATTTAGTTTTGAGATTACTATAATCATTGGTTAAAAATATCTCCTGTATAACTCTTTCTTTTCAAAAGTGAATATCTCCCCCTCTTGAGTGAAAGGCAAAATAGTATCAATGTGTGTCATTAAATCAAAGTAAGACAAAAGCTTCTCTCTCAGTTTGACCATCAGTAAGGAACATCAGTAATCAACACAGGCTCTTCATAATACAGGCATAACTTAAGAGATCTTCCTGTAATTCACTAGCTGTCTGCATACTCTCCTCATTGCCACCTTCATTTCTTGATTCCTGAATGTATAGATGACTGGATTCAGAAAGGGAGTGAGAACAGCATCAAAGATGGCCAGAAATTTATCCAGGTGTATGGAGGGAAATGGCCACATATAGACAAATATCAAAGGACTAAAGAACAAGAATACCACAGTGATGTGAGCTGACAGTGTGGACAGAGACTTGGATGAACCAGCTGAAGAGTGTTTCTGAACAGAGAGAATGATGATGATATAGGAAATGATCAGTATGAAGAAGGAGCCAACAATCCAGGCAATCCACTATTGGCTATGACCATAAACTCTAGTCGGTAAGTCTCTGTGCAGGCAAGTCTGATGAACCAAGGAAGGTCACAGTAAAAGCTGTCCAGCACATTAGGACCACAGAAGGGGGGATCCCTGGGTGGCGCAGCGGTTTGGCGCCTGCCTTTGGCCCAGGGCGCGATCCTGGAGACCCGGGATCGAATCCCACATCGGGCTCCCGGTGCATGGAGCCTGCTTCTCCCTCTGCCTCTCTCTCTCTCTCTGTGACTATCATAAATAAATAAAAATTTAAAGAAAAAAAAAAGGACCACAGAAGGGTAAGTTTACCACAAAAGCTAGTTGAACCATGGAATGGATAAGGCCAGTCATCCAGGCAGCCACTAAAAAGAAGATGCACATTCTTGGACTCATGATGGTCAGATAGTGCAGAGGCTTACGTACGGCCACATATCTGTCAAAGGCCATGGCGATAAGCAGCACCATCTCCACACCACCAATGACGTAAGAAGATTTGAGCAATGCAACTACCAAAGGAGATGACTTTTTTTTTTGCAATAAAATTTTTTAATGAAAATAAATAAATATTGGCCCAATGACTGATTCTTCCAGTTGTTTACCACCAGCTAGTCTGCTGACTTTGTCTTGTTTTCATATTCATTCACCTTTTGCCTTCATTCTTTAAAGCTATCTTTCCTGAACATAAAGTCCTAGGCTCAGAGGTGCTTTCTTTCTATACTTTGTGTCATCATTGCAGTGTCTTCTGACCTGTTTTCTGAGAAGTCACGGGCCTTGGAATTTGTATCTTTTCTGAAAGATCATAAATCATCTTGGGAGAAGTGACTGAAGAAACTCCCAGGTCAATGAAGGAGAGGTTGGCCAACAGAAAGTACATGGGGGAGTGCAGGTGAGGGTCAGAAGTCACAGTGAGCATGATGAGGGAGTTTCCCATCATGCTTGCCATATAAAACGTGGAGGAAAACACAAAGAGGAGAAGCTGGATCTCCCAGGAGTTGGTGAGTCCCAGGAACACAAACTCTGACACCACAGAGTGATTTGCTCCATCCATTGGTTTGGTTGGCACTGCTACCTCAAGAAGAAAATATAAATTAGACTAATTATGTTAATAAATTAGGAAAGAGGTCAAAATTATGAAAGCCTGTCTCTATTAGAACTGACCTGATATGTTCATGGCCCCTCAAATGTGATTACCCGGAAAAATTGGTGGCTGGCATGTGGAGCTGCTCTCTACCCCCAGGTTGTCTCTGCATTTGATACCCTCTGCTTCCACCCAGGGGAAGCCATGATTATTCATGAGCTATGACATGGTCAACATGAGCCAAACCATTTGATTTGGGTTCAAAACTAATATGATTTGACCCACTCACATAGAATAATCACTGCTGTAATCCCTTCCAAGCCCATAAGCTTTTATCTAGAAGACAGACCCTTCTCTTCCAACCCAGTCCCCACTTCTGGGAATGTATTCATCTTTTTTTTTTTTAAAGATTTTATTTATTTATTCAAGAAAAACACAGAGTGGAGAGAGAGAGAGAGGCAGAGGGAGAAACAGGCTCCATGCAGGGAGCCTGACATGGGACTCGGGTCTTCAGGATCACGCCATGGGCGGAAGGCGGGCTAAATTGCTGAGCCACCCGGGCTGCCCAGTATTCATCTTTAATATTACTTAAATGTTTACAATGTCTGCAAAATCTTGCTTTATTATTACTAGCATATCCACCAATTTTTCTCTGCATTTAATACTGCTCTGCTTCCTCCCAGGGTAGACACTATGATGTTTTTCATGAAATATAAGATTGGTCAACTAGAGTAACAAGAATTCAATGCCAAATTCTTTGATTTTTGGTTCAAGACTAATGTAGCCTGGCTGTAATCACAAAAAAACAAAATAAAACAAAACAAAAAAAAACAAAAAAACAAACAACAAAAAAACACCTCCGCCATTTCTAAACTATTTCATTCACTTCCAAGACTACAAGCCTTATTCTGACAGACACTTCCTCCTAACTCCCCACCTCTGGAACATATTTATCTTCAAGGCTTATTAAATTTTAACTCTATCTATGAGGTCTTGCTTTATATCACTAGCATTTATTTACAGTTCTAACTCACAAAAGACTGTGAACTCCTTGAAGGCAGCGATTATGACATATTCATATTTGGATTCCCTGAAGTAATGAAGTGGTCCATACAGAGGTGCAGGCCCATTAACTGTCTGTAACGAGTTTGCATCATTCTAGGCACAGAAATTGAGAGTGCTTAGAAACTTATCTAGTGATTTTACAACACAGAAAACCCAGATGTATGATTTTTGTATTTACTAGAGTATCCATCCATGAAGGATGGAGGGTGAGGAGATGCTCTCACCATTTGAGAAGCACTGTCCTAGAATACTGAACACATGATCTGAGAAGCCTTAACCATGAAGGGTGCAGTGGAAAGTATTTTGTCCAAGTCTCTATATAAGAACTTATCATGTTACCTTGTAATTTTAGTTTCATTTATTGAAGCAACATAGCATAGTGGAAAGAATATAGATTTGGGATCCACAAAACCAAGAGTTATACTCTGGTTCAGCAACTAAGTTAATATTGGGCAAGATACTTAAATTCTTGAACCTCAGTTTATCTATGAAATTGCAATTAATAAGACTATTCTGAGTAAGTTGTAGAGATAAAGTTTGTCATCATGTATTCAAAGTGTAAATATTTAGCAAATGTTGATTTCACTTCCCTTTATTTCATTTGTCCTTAATAGTGCTCAACACATGAAATAAATGAATGAATAAGAAAATAAAATGGCACTGGCCAGCACACAGTATCAGAATTTTATATCTGAAAGATATTTAAACAATACATTATGATTAACTCCTTCCACGTAATAGATATAATATTCATAATCTTTTAGTGATCAAAATAAATACCATCCTATGTATGGGATTTCACTCAAAAATCACCAAATTTCAGGGGATCCCTGGGTGGCTCAGCAGTTTAGTGCCTGCCTTCAGCCCAGGGCATGATCCTGGAGACCCGGAATGGAGTCCCATATTGCTCCTTGCATGGAGCCTGCTTCTCCCTCTGCCTGTGTCTCTGCCTCTCTCTCTCTCTCTCCCCCTCTCAATCTCTGTCTCTCATGAATAAATGGGTAAAATCTTAAAAACAATTCATATAAAAAAATCACCATTTTTTGGGTGGCTCAATGGTTGAATGGCTGCCTTTGGCTCAGGGCGTGATCCTGGAGTTTTGGGGTTGAGTCCCAGATCAGGCTCCCCAGAGGGAGCCTGCATCTCCCTCTGCCTGTCTCTGCCTCTCTCTATGAATAAATAAATAAAGTATTTTTAAAAATCACCATATTTCTTTTAATAGTACTTACGACAAATGTAATTCATTGACTTTTTTGTTTGTTTGTTCTCCTTCCTGGTGGTACTGCAACCACCACAGAGGGAAGAACTACATCTATCTTGTTGTCCAGTATATCCTAAAACTTAGAACCACAACAGTTACAGAGTAGGGATATATAAGTATTTCAGCAAATAAATATTTGCTGAAAGAGGATATATTTAAAAATAATTTTTTTAAAAAGAGGATATATTTGGATGATTAAAAAAATATGTCCATTTATATAATTAAAGAAGATGGGTAAAGAGGCAGCATATCCTTTCTTTTTAAGGCAGCATATTCTTAAGCAACAGAGAAGATAGACAATAAAGGATTGTAAAAGTGTAGAAGAGTTAGGAAAAAAATAAACAAGATTAAAATGGAAATCTAAAAAAAATAAAATAAAATAAAATGGAAATCTAAAAATGATGAAGAAATTAGGAAAATATATGTTTAATAATGAGGAAAAGAAGGATAAAGCTTGCTTAAATTAAGTAAAAGGTAGTTTATGAGGTTATGATTTGCATTACTTTCTGGACCCACTATTGACAAATTCTGTGATCACAAATATAGTATTATATCTCCAGATGTCTTTAAGGTGCCAAGGCTATTGGGAAAGTGTCTCAGAAAGTCTTCATCAACATGCACATAGAGCCATGGATTTATTTGCCATTTGGCTCTCCAATCTCCATCAACTAGGGAAGAACTGAGAATTTTAGGGAAAGTGAGTTTAAAACAGAACAAGATATGAAAGTGGAACGAGATGTACTAAAAGGATAAAAATACATCCATTCAAAAACCAGGGAATACAGAAACTTGAAAAGTTTGGGTCCTCACAATTTTAAAGTGACTTGAGACAGGGTCATATCCAAATCCCAGTCCAGAATGAAAGTCAGAGATGGAGATACAAAGAGGTGTTTATTCACCTGAAAGTCATCAAATACCCATAGAGAAAAGCTCCTGAATGATGATATTCTAACTCATCTTCTCTTATATATTGGCTGTGCTTTGAAATAATGCTTCTTAAACACATTAATTATACCCATAATTTTGTAACTAATTAAATATCTATAATAAAAAAGACAAGGTCTAACTCTTTGTCTTCTGTTGTGATTAATCCTTTTTCTTGATCCAAATGGAAAAGATTAATCCTCCAAACAGATCCCTAGACATTTAATTCTGTATAGATGTAAAGGAAATACTGGAAACTGAAGTTTTAAATGATAGTTATCAAGGTGAAAGGGATCTACAGACAGCTGTTAGGTTTGAAAAGGGTACTAATCTAAATCTAAATTTTCTGAATATAAAAATATTGTGAGTTTAACATATCCCTCAGCACACACTTTCTACATTTTTTAAATTTATTTTTTATTGGTGTTCAATTTACTAACATACAGAATAACCCCCAGTGCCTGTCACCCATTCACTCCCACCCCCCACCCTCCTCCCCTTCCACCACCCCTAGTTCGTTTCCCAGAGTTAGCAGTCTTTACGTTCTGTCTCCCTTTCTGATATTTCCCACACATTTCTTCTCCCTTCCCTTATATTCCCTTTCACTATTATTTATATTCCCCAAATGAATGAGAACATATAATGTTTGTCCTTCTCTGATTGACTTACTTCACTCAGCATAATACCCTCCAGTTCCATCCACGTTGAAGCAAATGGTGGGTATTTGTCATTTCTAATAGCTGAGTAATATTCCATTGTATACATAAACCACATCTTCTTTATCCATTCATCTTTCGTTGGACACCGAGGCTCCTTCCACAGTTTGGCTATCGTGGCCATTGCTGCTATAAACATCGGGGTGCAGGTGTCCGGGCGTTTCACTGCATCTGTATCTTTGGGGTAAATCCCCAACAGTGCAATTGCTGGGTCGTAGGGCAGGTCTATTTTTAACTCTTTGAGGAACCTCCACACAGTTTTCCAGAGCTGCACCAGTTCACATTCCCACCAACAGTGTAAGAGGGTTCCCTTTTCTCCGCATCCTCTCCAACATTTGTTGTTTCCTGCCTTGTTAATTTTCCCCATTCTCACCGGTGTGAGGTGGTATCTCATTGTGGTTTTGATTTGTATTTCCCTGATGGCAAGTGATGCAGAGCATTTTCTCATGTGCATGTTGGCCATGTCTATGTCTTCCTCTGTGAGATTTCTCTTCATGTCTTTTGCCCATTTCATGATTGGATTGTTTGTTTCTTTGGTGTTGAGTTTAATAAGTTCTTTATAGATCTTGGAAACTAGCCCTTTATCTGATACGTCATTTGCAAATATCTTCTCCCATTCTGTAGGTTGTCTTTTAGTTTTGTTGACTGTATCCTTTGCTGTGCAAAAGCTTCTTATCTTGATGAAGTCCCAATAGTTCATTTTTGCTTTTGTTTCTTTTGCCTTTGTGGATGTATCTTGCAAGAAGTTACTGTGGCTGAGTTCAAAAAGGGTGTTGCCTGTGTTCTTCTCTAGGATTTTGATGGAATCTTGTCTCACATTTAGTTCACATTTAGATCTCACATTTAGATCTTTCATCCATTTTGAGTTTATCTTTGTGTATGGTGAAAGAGAGTAGACACTTTCTACATTTTTATCTTTCAATTTGTCACAAAACCTCCTATATACTCAAGTAAAATCTGCCTCCTCTCCTTTTACTTTTTATCACTCTGGGAAAGATGAATGTTGAAAAGAACTTTTCAAATAACCACTTCTGTACACATATGGAACAAATTAAGTCACCTCTGAGATTTCTGTTTGTAAGATTCAACAAACTCAGTATTTTGTTATTTTTCTGTTGTGCCCAAGATTGCGAATCTGAGAAACCACCAAGGAGCTGACACCGATGCAAGCACACGAGGGTTTATTAGCAAGCTCGAGCTTGGGTCCAAGTATACCCGACACAGCGGAGCAGGAACTTGGATCCCGAGATGGGTTACAGCTTGGTTTTTATGGGCTGGTCTAGGGGTAAGGTGGGGGTTTTCAGTAAGGGTGGGGGTGTGAGAATCTCCAGTAAAGAGGTCTCACAAGCTCTTGCTTCCTTATTGCGATAAGGGCGTGCTTTGTGTGTGTGTGTGTGTGTGTTTTGTTTTTTTTTTTTTTTCCTGTAGCCAGGGTAAGGTAGAGTTCAGAACCTGGTCACAGTGGCCTGGTCGCAGTGGCCTGAGATGGCTACCGAAGCTACAATGGCTGTACTTGTGCCAATGTTAAACTTGAAATGCTCTAATTCTCTTGGATTCCACATTTCCTCTTAAAATCTTTTTCTCACTCCTTTCCATTCAAAACAAAATTCTCATTCAGAAGCCTTATTTAAACCTCTCTTCTTTCTACTTACAACATAGAAACATATAAAACACTCTCATTCCAAAGGGATGAGACCTAATTAAGGGACCAGAAAAATTAGTGTAATCTCCTAATAGCTTTATAGGATTTTTTAAATCTTCAAATTGTATTTTAAGACGATGTTACATTGGAAATTATTTATTCAGCTTTGAAGTTTTGGGTCTCCATGTCTTCTATTTTTATTGAAATTCTGGGAAATCCTTTTCCATCTTATAAACTTGACACGTTCCTAATAAATTTGCTTCCCTTTTCAGAGATGATCATTTTATTCCCATCTCTTTTGAAAAGCAAGTGGGGAGACAAATATAATTACCCTAGTTTTTTGTATCTTTCTGTGTCATCAATCTTTCTCATGTGTTGATCAATTTTCATATAATCAGCATAGGAACAGACTGATTAATTGCAACCAATGCTGAATACAAAATATTACAAAACCATTTGACTGTTTCTAAGGTCTTTCACATTACCCAAGGTACAGTGTGATTCTAGCTAAAAGTCAAGGTCAGTTAACCTTTTCCAAAATGTCAATCAACTTTCCCACAATTATTCTATACTATTCAATTCCTTATCCTGGACACTATTTACTTTGTTTTAGGATAACACTTAAGCACTTGGCAATATGACTCATATTCATAGCAATTTCAACAACAAAATCACATCTAAGATTAAAGCCACTTTTTGCATTGCTATGTTTATTTCCATCCTTCTATTTTACCTGTATAAAAGGAATAGCATCTTCTGGAAGTTTGACATTTTCCTGTGTTTTCTAACACAAAGTGCCATATAAAATCCTGCCATTAGAAGAAATGAAGCTAATTACAGCTTCAGAAGACAGTAACCAAGTGATACTGCAAAAACATGATAGTTTAGAAGGAGCTCCTAGATCAAGGGACTTTACCCCTAGAGAACTATTTGGTTTGACCAGATCAACCAATGATTTATAAAACTTGTAATAAGATACTAGAGAGGAAGGAGGAAATAAAAGTGGAATATTTTTCTTTAATATCTTTATGCCATTTTGTTGAAAATTTTATAAATATAGGCAATTACTCTTAGAATTAATCTCTGGAAATAGATAAATATTAACTCAAAAAATTAACTATGATTATCTTGACCATCTCCAAAAAAGCCACAGTGCTTAATTTTTTAGTGTAATTTAAGTAGTAGAAAAATGCACATGCAATATTTTTTTAAGAATTTTTAAAAATATTTTATTTATTTATTTATTTATTTATTTATTTATTTATTTATTTGAGAGAGAGAGAGAGAGCATCAGCAAGGGGAAGAGGCAGAGGGAAAGGGAAAAGCAGACTCTCCACTGAGTAGGAAGCCAATGTGGGGCTCAACCCTGGGACCTGAGATCAAAACCTGAGCCAAAGGCTCAGGTTAACTGAGCCACCCAGGTGCCCACACACAACTTCATTTTTATGCAATCATTATATTGAGTAATTACAGATTTATACAAAGATTTAACTATACAGTTATTCATTCCAGTGAATAGAGTTTAAAAGTAAGTAAAACAATTGAAACATATATCAACTGATGATTAATTAAAGAAATTATGATATATCCATACAATCTAATTCTCTGAAGGCATTGAAAAGCAAGTTCAAGCTTTATATAAAGACAACTTTATATAAAGACAACTTTATATAAAGACAACACTGTTGAATGAAGCTGTAGGTAGCAAAAGAGCATGTATAGTATGTTGCTGTGCATGTAAATAGACCTACATATCTGAACAAATAGACAATAAACTTTTTTTGATAAATACTTCAGAACAGTAGATTGTTAGATGAGAAGCTAAGGAATTTAGCTTCCAATTCTCTTTGGAAACATTCTTCCCTGGGGCACTATGACTTCTGAACCTATCAAATCAAAGTTCACATGAGTAAAAAGCAAAAATTCTCCCAGTATGTTATTTGGTTTTATTGATAGACTGACTTTTTCAACCTTGGATGCATATATTCCAGCTTTAAAATAGATAGCAATATACATATATTGGCCACTGGTTTAAGATATGAACTGCATCAGATAGTGTCCTAAAATTGCAAGATGTTCACCTCTCAGGTGATACAAAAGCTGAGCCTTCTGTATGCCACTACACTACTCTATCAAGTCAGTTGTTTCTGGGGTTTGGAGCACAAGTAAGTCCAGTGAATGCAATGGGTATAAACTCATGGTCATACTTCACTTCCTATAAAAATATGCTCAAATACAATATTATATATTAAACTATAACCACAGATAAGGCAAGGAAGATATTCTATGAATCAATAAATGGTATTTCTGGCAGCACCACCGTGGGTAAGAAAGGCAAAGAAGTACTCAGAATTAACAAATAGATGATAGATCATTTATATTATGTAAACATATATTATGACATATATTACAAATATATTCATAGTTTCATTTCTTTACAATGTACATTATATGTTTACATAAATATAATTTATAAGTATTTTATATAATATATATTTTATATATTTATATAAATTTATATAATTTATAAGTATTTTAATATTTATATCTATATATAAAGTATGTAAGATATATTTATATAAGTAATATTTTCCCTATGAAGTGAGATTAGAGAAAGACATAGATAGAAAAGAGGTAAATATCCCTATGAAGATAAGCATCTCCTCGTTCCATAGAAGAAGGATTTAACTTAAATCAATGTGCCACAAGCGTGAATAATCTCAGTCCTCTCAGAGTAAAGTAAGATATGGTACCAGACAGGGAGCTGACCATTTATGTTTATATTGGCAGCTTGGGCACCAGCAACAAGGGTCAGCAAACCAGCCTTAGTGATGGAAAATTCATGTAGCTGATTTTATGCAGAGACATCAACTCTGCTGCTGTGGCAATTTTCAATGCTAATTAAGCAGTTCTAGGACAGCTGGGGAAAAGGCTGACTGACAACCACAGGGGCAGGTCATCTTATTCATGTACAATGAATATCCTTGGTTGGGCTCTTATATGGGCATGTATACTGTCATTCTGCATTTTTCTGAGAAGTCCAGCTACCTACCTCTCCCTAGAACTCCATGCCAACAACTGTATAAGCTCATTCTTTCTTAGTCCCTGAAGAAACCAATTAGGCCTCCCACAAATTAGTAAGATTGGTACCACAACTATTCTTTCCTTCCAAGAGAAGCATACGATTAAATGTATCCCCCAAAGTTCTTTGCAGTAGAATGATTTTCCTCCACCACCATCCTTCAGGGCAATCTCTGAGTAGTTTAATGCAATGGCCATTTACTTACAGCTGATGCCAACATAATATGTATAACTATTCATAAGTCAGGTTGTGTTTTCTCCTCCATCATTAATTGGTTATAGAGAATATGCAAAGAAAAATGTGGTGTAAGAGTAGGAGATCCTGGGATCTAAGCCTTCTGCTCATATAGACTACTTTTGCCTTGCAGATTGCCAACAGAGCCTTTTCTTGCTCCAGACCCACTTCAAAACTGGCAGCCTTAGGGGCATCTGGGTGGCCCAGTCAGTTGAGTGTCCAACTCTTGGTTTCATCTCATGCTGTGATCTCAGAGTCTTGAAATAGAGCCCCTGAATGGCCTCCACACTGGGCAGGGAGTCTGCTTGGGATTCTCTCCCTTTCCCTGTCACTCTCCCTCTCCCTTTGTCTCTCACCCTACTTACACACTCTCTCTCTTTCTCTCTCAAATAAATAAATAAATATTTTTCTTAGAATCTGACAGGCTTATAACTTACCCAGTAAATTATTATTGCCTCCAAAATCAAGGCAATTCACCAAGGATTGGACCTCTTTCTCTGGTGGGTATGAGAAAGTGAAGAAACTCTAGGAAAGGGACGCCTGGGTGGCTCCGCAATTTAGCATCTGCCTTCGGCTCAGGGCATGATCCTGGAGTCCTGGGATCGAGTCCCACATCGGGCTCCCCACATGGAGCCTGCTTCTCCCTCTGCCTGTGTCTCTGCCTTTCTCTCTCTCTCTCTCTCTCTCTCTCTGTCTCTCATGAATAAATAAAATCCTAAAAAAAAAAGAAATTCTAGTAAAGAAATTCCAGTATACTCCAAACCAATTGGAGATGTCATTGATGTTGAATATCTCTAAAATTTTGGTGCATTTTTCTCATCATATGACAAACGTGTCATATTAAAGCATCTAGAATACTTACTACTCCTAGTTCACAACATCTGATTAGCATGATGTCATTAAGAGTAACGGACAAACATAATATTCCATGTGATGCCAAAACCATCAGGTACCTTCTATGACATTCATCTGAGAAGGATCAGGAAAATTGTGTCAAAATTTAGAACCCCAGGAGAACAGATTTCTGAGATGAAAATCAACACAGAAAAAGCTTGTTAGAGAGTGCTATTAGGATCAATTAATATCAATTAGTTCATTTGAAAGTAAGGAATTAAGCAGGAGGTGGCAGAGGCAGAAGTTGGATGACAGTTCTAACAAGGCCTCAGCCAAACTTGCAGGAGTTCTGCACCTGGAATGAGATTCCAGAACTGTCTCCAGTGGACTGTTAACCAATCATTGGATGAAACTAACACAGAAAGTGAGTATGGACTTGGATATGTCAGCTCTAGTTAGTCAAAGGCATTCCCAAAAAAGCAAATTGATGGGAGATGTCAGATAATAACTCTCCAACAATGGGGAACAAATATTTCTGTCCTGAATAAATCTTTCTGTCCTAAGAGTTAGGGGAATAAATCTTTCAGTCCTGAAGGAGGGAATCTGGGTGGCAGAGCATAATACATGTGACGTCCACCCCTAGGTCACTTGCATCTCCTTGATTTATTTGAGTTCTTGGAGTAGCTCCTTCAGGACTTTACTGAACCTCTTATCCTGTGGGCATCCTATAAAGGGAAAGTTAATGGGATGAAATATAACACCTTTCCCTGAAGTGAGCAGGGAGACCACAGCTTATACTCATATCCTTCCACTGCATAGTCTAGATCTCTTGGTTGGCAACTCTGCTGGCCCAGGAGGATCACCTTATTAGCCTGATGCATAGGCACTCCAACAGCCACAGTGGCTGTTGTGTTTGCCCACTTACTGGCAAAACTGGTTAAGAGAGTTTTTAAAGTCACCATGTAGATCAACTGGTGCCAAATTGTATCCTTCCTACTATCATGTGTAACAGCAGATTTACTTCTTCCTAAAAATCAATTACCCCTGCCAGGGTGGTTATTCCTCTTCTTCAGGTGCAAAATTCACATGCAAAAACTCTGAACTTCCTGAGCAATAGCCTCAGACCAAAATTTAATGGAACATTTTTGTTGTCTCTCTGGTGGAAATGTTTCCTCTTGTTATAGAAACCAGGACCTGTAAACCCATAGACCCAAGAGTTCCAAGAATGGTAAGCTCAAATTTCCTAGTTGTATTTTAGATCCTGGACCCATGTATGCTGCCTAACAGGGACACAGCCCTAAATATTAATTATCTGTTGTGTATGTACATACATGTATATATCTCAAACTAACAAGTCCAAGCTGGTGCTTCAGCTGCACTTGTAGCTAGCCTTTTCACTCTCTGTTAGACCAGCAGATTCTGGTTGGTATAGTGTGATAGGACCAATAGATCTAATGTTCATGTGCCAACATCTTCTTTTCTTTAACATGGATCCAGAGATGTTTTCTTTAACGTGGATGTGATAGTTTGTATTATCATGTTACTGTATTTCAATTACACTATAATCCTTGGGGGAAATGTTCACAATAGTCCAGAACTATAAAAAAAAATAGTGTTCTGATTATTCAATTGATGCTTGCTATAAACTTTATATCTTTTCTTTTTTCACTACCAATTTTTCTAATTCTACAGGGTATGCCAGGTAAGATGGTCTGAGTACAAAGGTTATTTGTGTCAAATCTGGAAATGCTACAAAAAATCTTTTCCAGATCTGCGACCATGCTTGAAGCTGAGAGCCCTTCACATCTTTTAGTACATGAGTTTGAGTGCTATTCCTGTTATAGAATAGGTTTCCTCCAGAAACAGGGGAAATCTACTAGACATTGTGCTTCCTTATTAGTGATAGAAGATACAAGGTGCAGTAATTTTCCTTTACTTTGAGAGAATATCCTGACATGCCCCAGACCATTGAACTCCTATAGGGTTTTTTTATAAACCTGATTCAGGTTAATTGACAAACAAAATTGTATATATTTAAAGTTTACAATGCCATGACCTGATATATACATATACTGTGTAATGATTGCCAAGATCGGGATCCCTGGGTGGCGCAGCGGTTTGGAGCCTGCCTTTGACCCAGGGCGCGATCCTGAAGACCCGGGATCGAATCCCACATCAGGCTCCCGGTGCATGGAGCCTGCTTCTCCCTCTGCCTGTGTCTCTGCCTCTCTCTCTCTCTGTGACTATCATAAATAAATAAAAATTTAAAAAAATATTAAAAAAAAATGATTGCCAAGATCAAGAAAATAACCTCATATGGTAAATTCTTGGGGGGGTGTGTCCCTATGTCTGTGTCTGTCTGTTTGTGATAAAAAACACTTTATATTTATGTCTAGCAATTTTTAGGTACACAATACCATATTATTAACTAAGGTTTCCACACTGATCTGCTGAACTTATCTTTCTATAAATGAAAGTTTATATTCTTTGACCTGTATCTCTATATCTCCCCATTTCTGCCTCTCCTGAAGCCCTAGCAACCACCATTCTATTATCTATATCTATAAAATCAACTTTTTTTATATTACTCCACATCTAAGTGATACTGTACTTTATTTGTCTTTCTCTACCTGACTTACGTCAGTATAATGGCTTCCAAGTTCATCATGTTATCACAAATGGTAGGATTTGCCTTTTATAGCTGAATATGCCACTTCATATATATACCACAGTTTCTTATTCACTCGGCCATTGAAACACATTTACATTGTTTTTGTATCTTGGCTACTATGAATAATGCTGCAGTGAAGATGAGTGTGCAGATACCTCTTCAAGATCCTGATTTCATTTCCTTTCAATATATACCCAGAAGTAGAATTGCTAGATCATATGGTAGTTCTGTATTCAATTTTTTTGAGGAATCATATTGTTTGTTGTAAACTTTCATAATGTCTATGGTTAATTAACAGATGAACCAATTTGCATTTCAACCAACAGTACACAAGGGTTCCCTTTTCTCCACATCCATGCTAGCCATTTTTTCTTGTGTTTCTTAGAATAGCCATCCTGACAGGTGTGAGGTGATATCACATTGTGGTTCTGATTTGCAATTCCCTCATGACTAGTGATGGCAAGCAACTTTTCATGTGTCTGTAGTCCATCTGTATGTCTTTTTTGGGGAAATGTCTATTTGGTCTTTTATCCATTTTTATTTTTTTTAATTTTTATTTATTTATGATAGTCACACAGAGAGAGAGAGAGAGAGAGGCAGAGACATAGGCAGAGGGAGAAGCAGGCTCCATGCACCAGGAGCCCGATATGGGATTCGATCCCGGGTCTCCAGGATCGCGCCCTGGGCCAAAGGCAGGCGCTAAACTGCTGTGCCACCCAGGGATCCCTTTTATCCATTTTTAATTAGATTAATTTGTTTTTGCTATGACTTATATGACTTTTTTATTGTTTTGTATAATAACCCTTTATCAGATATAGGATTTTCAAGCATTTTCTCCCATTCTGTAAATTGCCTTTTCAATTTAGTGATTCTTTTTCTCTTGTGTAGAAGCTCTTTAGATTGATACTTTCTCAATTGTTAATTTTAGCTTTTGTTGCCTGTGCATTTGGTGTCTTACCCAAGAAACCATTCCCAAGACCAATGTCAAGGACCAATATATTGCCCCATGTTTTCTCCTACAGTTGTCTTTGATCCATATCTTGAAATCCTAAAATTTTCATGATATGTCAATCTCCTCATTCTTTATGCAATTTATTCACTCCCTTGACAACACATATGTATGACCTAAGCATGAATGTACTTAGCATTTCTTCCTTATCTGAGTTGATGGCATGGTGTCATGAATATTATAGACAATCCTAAATACATACAAACTAGCATACAAATGCATACAAACATGATCCAGATCTCTTCAGACTATCTTATAAAAGGGTAGAACTATAGATATGGATATTCATTCCATATAAATTCTGTTTCCAACTCTACTTTCTGACAGATTGAAAAGCAGATTTACCAGATCAGTGACCACATATCATATGCCCAAGGCTGTGTTAATCTGCTCTGGCAACAATACCACCTTTTTCCAGCAACTGCAATTAAGGCTACTACTTGATTGAATTTACAATAGTCCATTGTCATTTTCAAAGATATGTCTGACTTTTGTAGAAGCCACAGTGGTGAATTAAATGAACAGAAGATGGAGATCACCATTCCTATATTGTTTGGATATCGTATTGCCATCACTATCCCTACAGAGTATAATGTACTTTCTAAAATACTGAGTGTGTGGATGTGACAGTCTCTATGCCTTCCCCTCTACCATAACTGAATAACCCACAGTGCAAGGAAACAGTGTGGGAGTTGTACCAGCTACCAAGTATATCCATTCAGATTATACATTCAGGAAATAGTGTAATGATCATGGGGTGCGAGGGGTGTCATTTGGTGGCCCCACTATGCAACAGATCTAGACTGGGCTTCTGTATATAGTTAATTCCCTCCTGCCTCCATTCAAATAAAGGGCCACAATGACCCTTTAGGGATTTGAGTATACATTTCAACTCAGACTCTGTGTCCAACAGTTCTCAAAATGTTGTGACTAGCTTTTATTCCTAGTGTATGATTATGCAAGTAAATGGTCAAGAGTACCTTTGGGCAAAGTACTGAGAGAATAATTGTCATGTATACTCACTGAGCTATTGCACAGCCCTTCCTCCTGGCATTTTTGTTAAAGCAGTCTTGGTGATGCCATACCCCCAGACCCTCCCACAAGGACACAGGGGTTATCTAAGTAAGTTACACATTATAGATCCATTCAAAGATGTTCTTGAGCCTTTAAACTCCTTCATCTACAGTATATCATGGGAAATCTGGCGTTTCAACTCCTTTTTCTAAGTATTAGTGCCCTGGACAATGCCTAGTTGGTTTTACATACATAATAAACACTTGTAAATTTACTAACCTCATAAATACTGGGTTTTGGCGGTGATGAGATCACCAAAGGAAGCCCACAATAGAGATTGATTTCAAGTAAAGAACTTATTCGGTATTTTTTTTTTTTTACCAGGGATGCATTAGAGTGCAGGAGTTAAGATTACAGATCCTGCAAGAAAACTGCAAGATTCTGTGCCCAGTCATATTACTTAATACAACTTGAGAATATTTAACATCTTCACACATCAGAGCCCTTCTCTGTAAAATGGGGATGGTGAGAGTATGCACTCCATAAGATTCAAGGTAAAGCCCTGAAAACAATACCTAGATTGTAAAAAGTACCATATAAGTCACCTCACTTATTACCTCTGCTAGAATACAAATGATGACAAACAATCGTAACTTCGTTGCCTCATGAAGGAAACTTCAGTTAATGCATTCCTTTCTGTTCTTTAGTAATTTTGTTAAATAACAAGCTGTGGAATATCTGGAGGGATGGATTAAAATTCAGCTTTGGTAGGACTTAAACAAGGAAGTGTATGGTCATGGTAAAAACTAATACAAGATTTAGAAATGATAATGAAGTAGTCAATGCTAATGACAATTTACCAGGAAAAAAAAAGGAATACACATAAGTGATGTAAACCTCTTATGTAAGATAGACCTATAAGAAAAAGCTGAAAGAGTAGCATATGTTCAGCAATTCAAATGCAAAACTGATTTGAAGGTGAATGAACATTAACCAGGGACAAGGTTTCTGCTACCTAGCTCTCTGATAAATCTGTTGTACCCCTGGACTAACTGCATCACCCCTCATTTCCTGGGTGATAGCTAGTGCAACAGAAGGAATTAGAGGCAATGATGTAGGTGATCCAATCTAGCTTTAAAATATATAATTGTAACATAGGATTAACAATTTCCTACACTGCCAGATAGGGGAGACTGATAAGGATGCAAAGAATGCAGAAAATGGAGAAATAAAAAGCAAACAGACTAGCAACAAAGAGAATTGAAATCAAAACATAAATCCAACCAGATGGAAAATAATATAAATGCACAATTTGTCTATCAAATAATCTGTCCAATACAAGAAAAACATAAAACTTATTATTTACTCAACTATATGATGGCATTCTCCTAACCATGTAGGTTACAAAGCATATATTATTCACTTTTTAACACTTTGGTGTACAGAGTACCAGAGAATAATATCACTTCTAAACTAACACTGAAAAAGATACTGTACTTTCATAGATAGTAGGTTTGTAGGCATATAACATGTCCTAAGTGATGAGGATTTTTCTGAAACTGCATAATGTCTTTCCTACAACCAACATGAGGCAGAATCTGTGATTTCATGTCTTCATAGCCATCCGTTCACGAAATCTTCCTGTAACACACGAGACGACCACACAGTCTCCTCATTGCCACTCTCATCTCTTTGTTCCTGAACGTGTAGATGACTGGATTCAGAAAAGGAGTGATAACTGCATCAAAAATAGCAAGATATTCATGTCTTTTGCCCATTTCATGATTGGATTGTTTGTTTCTTTGGTGTTGGGTTTAATAAGTTCTTTATAGATCTTGGAAACTAGCCCTTTATCTGATATGTCATTTGCAAATATCTTCTCCCATTCTGTAGGTTGTCTTTGAGTTTTGTTGACTGTTGGTGGGAATGTGAACTGGTGCAGCCACTCTGGAAAACTGTGTGGAGGTTCCTCAAAGAGTTAAAAATAGACCTGCCCTACGACCCAGCAATTGCACTGTTGGGGATTTACCCCAAAGATACAGATGCAATGAAATGCCGGGACACCTGCACCCCGATGTTTATAGCAGCAATGGCCACTATAGCCAAACTGTGGAAGGAGCCTCGGTGTCCAACGAAAGATGAATGGATAAAGAAGATGTGGTTTATGTATACAATGGAATATTACTCAGCCATTAGAAACGACAAATACCCACCATTTGCTTCAACGTGGATGGAACTGGAGGGTATTATGCTGAGTGAAGTAAGTCAGTCGGAGAAGGACAAACATTATATGTTCTCATTCGTTTGGGGAATATAAATAATAGTGAAAGGGAATATAAGGGAAGGGAGAAGAAATGTGTGGGAAATATCAGAAAGGGAGACAGAACGTAAAGACTGCTAACTCTGGGAAACGAACTAGGGGTGGTGGAAGGGGAGGAGGGCAGGGGGTGGGAGTGAATGGGTGACGGGCACTGGGGGTTATTCTGTATGTTAGTAAATTGAACACCAATAAAAAATAAATTAAAAAAAATAAATAAAAATAGCAAGATATTTATCCATGTGTGATGTGGGAGAAGGCCATGTGTAGAAAAACATCAGCGGCCCAAAGAACAAAACCACCACAGTGATGTGAGTAGACAGAGTGGACACAGCCTTAGATGAGCCACCAGAGGAATGTTTCCAAACAGTAAACAGAATTAAGACATATGAAATGACCAAGAGGATAAAGGAGCCCACAGAAATGAGCCCAATATTGATAGTGACCATGAACTCTAATTCTTGGGTGTCTGTACAGGCAAGTCTGAGGAGCCAGAGAAGGTCACAATAAAAACTATCCAATACATTAGGGCCACAAAAAGGCACACCACAAAACTAATTAAACCAATGAGTGGAAGGACCAAAAAAAAAAAAATAACAATGAGTGGATGAGGCCAATGACCCAAGAAGTAACTAAAAGGTATAGACACATCTTTGGACTCATGATGGTCAAGTAGTGCAGAGGCTTACAAATGGCCACATATCTGTCAAAGGCCATGGCAATGAGCAGCACCATCTCAGTGTCCGCAAAAGCATGGCTAAAGAAGATCTGCATAATACATCCACAAAAAGAGATGGCTTTGTGTTTTTTAAAAATATCACAGATCATTTTAGGGGCTGTGATTGAGCAAAACAATATATCAATGACTGAGAGATTAGCCAGGAGGAAATACATAGGTGAATGCAGATGAGCATCCAAGGTTATAGTGAGCACAATGACAAGGTTTCCCATCATGCTTGCCAAGTAGAACAAAAAGGAGAAAACAAAAAGGAGAAGCTGGATCTCCCATGAATTAGTGAGTCCCAGGAACACAAACTCTGATACTATCAACTGGTTCATTCCATCCATTGCCTCAGACACTGGGATCAGTTTTCACATCACCTGAAGGAAGGAAAAAAATGAAAACCAATTGTCTGGCAGGTACTGATGTTCACAAAAGGAAGCCTCTAGCCCATGAAAACACTTATCATATTAAAATAACTCCCACAGCCAAATAATCTTCATCACAAGTGCCTTGGACTTCTACTTAGAGGAGGCAGCTGGTTCCCAATGCCAGTATGGATTTTAAACTGCTACAACTAAATGAATCCCATCTCTGGACCTGTTTCCCTTCTGCTTTCTTTTACTATCACATGGCTATTTCTTATTTCCTCCTGCCCTGCATTCCACTTCAGTAACATGCAAGGTCAACCTCAAGTACTTCGGACTCTGATTTCTTATAAATGGATAGGATTTCAGCCACTCATCTGAGCTACCTAGTAATTCCTCATTCACAGCAGACAGCTTTCAAAGTATGTTCTATTATTCATAGTGCTTGATTAGACTTTAAAGGTTTTCCTTATTTCAGCTTTCAAAATTTCTCATCCTATTCTCTAATGTCCCAATTTTCAACATCCCAGTCCAAATGCTCCGTCCCTTGTGAAATCCTCTGTATCTGCTTCAGTCCCTCTACTCTCTCTGTACTTTTAGCATTGATTTCAGTCTGCCTCTCTTGATTGTATAAATTTCCATCTCTCAAAGTAAATGTGTAGTTTCTTGGGCACAGGTATCATCTTAGTTCATGAGTGTTCCCTACCTCCATCACAATCACCAGTGGTGACTAACACTACCAGTTATTTAATGAGTGCTTCACACTGGTTAGATGAAGGAAGAAATTAAAGGGACTGAAGAATGTCTCCTGCAATGAAGATGGTTTATCATAATCCACCAAAGTTCACATTAATCATATATTTTGTGGTACCAGTCAGGAGTTACCACAGGATCCCAAGCCTCATTCCTGCAATTGTTTAACTACACAACATAATTATTTCATGAGAGAACTCTGTCATCAAAAAAATATACATAGGGTCTCAACTATTAATTTAAAGTAGTCAATAGGAAGCCTTTTATATGTTTCAAATGGAAAAAATTATTTTATCTTTTCATTATACTTACTTTCCCCAAAATGCACAATTTCTAACATAACACATGTGTTGACCTGAGGCAAATAATCTCCTCCTCCAATAGACAGACAGACAGACAGATACAGATAAGGATACTTTTGGATCCCCAACAATATGAATGCTGCCACATAGTAGTCTTCTTTTTTTTTTTTTTTCAAAATACATTTGTTATTGGGATGCCTGGGTGACTCAGGGGTTGAGCATCTGCCTTTGGCTCAGGGTGTGATCCTGGAGTCCCGGGATTGAGTCCTGTGTTGGGTTCCCTGCATGGAGCCTGCTTCTCCTTCTGCCTGCATCTCTGCCTCTCTCTCTCTTTCTCTCTCTCTCTCTCTTTCTCTCTCTCTCTCTCCCTCTCTCTCCCTCTGTCTCTCATGAGTAAGTAAATAAAATCTTTTTTAAAAAATACATTTGTAATAGATAAAAGAGAAACAGGAAAAGGAAAACTGGGTGAAAACAGCCAGACAGTGTCTGTGTCTGCAATTGAGACAGGGTTACAATTGAGTTACAGGAATAATGGGCAGAAAAAGAACTAAGGGACAGTAGCCAACCACAGCAGGGGCAGCTAGGATGCAACTATTGTTCTTTAAGGATAAAAAATAAATAAATAAAACTTGCCAGAAACAAATCATCAGAGGTTCACTGATCATTGCTGGTTTCTGACTTAGTACAACTCTATGTCTTCATTTATACCAATGAAATAATTTATATAGAAAGAGATATACAAGGTGACCTGCTTGTTACCAGAGAAGTAATTGGTGAGAGGGTTTACAGACAATCAAGAACCCCTGGCTCCCACTGAAAGTTCTTTGTCCTAAATAGAACTTCATATTAGTTCTATATGTATTCCATTATCTATTTCTGCAGTAACAAATTACTGTAAATTTAGTGTTTACCAAAACACAAATGTGTGATTCGCAGCTCTGAAGAGGCGAAGACCAAAATGGGTCTTCCAAGATAGAATCTTGGAATCATGAAGCTCATCAGAGCTGCATCCCTTCTACAGGATCTAGGAGAGAACTCATTACCTTCCTCTTCCAAGGTTGCCTGCATTCTTGGCTTCATGACCCTTTCATCCCTCTTCAAAGTACATCAGTCCAAACTCTGCCAACTTTCGTCACATCTCCTTTCTGACTCTAACCATCCTCCCACCCTTTTGTAAAGTAGGAATCATGTGGTTACATAGGCTGGTCCTCATAATCCAGGATAATATTCCCATCTCAAAATTCTTAATCACATTGGCAAAGTCCCTTGTGCCATGTAAAGTAACCTATTCTCAGGCTCAGGGATTAAGACATGGATACTTTGGGGCCATTATTATCATAATCGAACAGATGTTTTAGGGGGAAAAAAAGAAAATCTTATCACTAACCAAGGATTCGGATGGAGGAACTTTCAGAGAGCCTGTCAGGAAGATGGGAGAGATATTGAAAGAGGAAGAACAGGTAGTGCATTTGGATCTTCTTCCTGAAACTACATGTAAGACCCTTCTGACTCCTACTATATCTAGGACCAAGTCTGACCAATTAATATCCACTAACGATGGAGAATCTATCAAGGGATGACCTCAAGATAATCAGCCAACCAATATGTACTTGGACAACTTGATTTAGTCATCAGTGCTTCTCTGAATGATTTTGAAATGACTTTTGTTTGTTAGTTCAGTTAATATTTTTGAAGGCCCAGAATTCCAAGCACCATTCCAGGCACAGAGGATACAGCACAGACAAGAATTCCTGCCTTTTGAAGTCCACATTTGTAACAGAAAATGCAATTTGAGTCTGCTGCATACAGATTCTCTTTTCTAGAAAGGATAAGAACACTTGAAGAAATGCTATAGTCCATCAAATACTGAGGAGTCACAAACACTCTGCTTCTTTCTAGTTCAATTCCCATATTCACAGAATCTCCTCTCAGTATTCTGATTTATTTTTTAATCTGAATTTTTGCATCAATGATTTCTATTACAGTAATTTTTCAATGGTTTTCTGATAAATATGCATGGGTTTTATCTCCCCAAATATGTTACAAGACACTTGGGGCAGGTTTTGTGTACCATAGTTGTTTGTTCTGGCTGAAAAGTAGCTCAGATATGATGCTGACTGGATTTCATGGATAATTCACTCATTCATTCAACAAATATTTCTGTAGCAGCTATCATGACAATTTTAAGTAAAGTTGTTTAAACCATTTTATGACTTAAAACCAAGCCTCCATGTAATGAACTATGAACTAACTAATCAAAATTTTTCCAGGAATGGGCAGAAAAATAAGGCAAAAGCATTCCTTCTAATCACGAAGGAAAAAAAGTGTTAGACAAAACTCTTCCAAGTCTTCCATGAAGTAGGAATAACAATGAGAATATACTATAACATAAAAATCTAACTAGTGCTTCGTCCAAATTGAAATGTGAAGAGCAAAAAAACAAACAAACAAACAAGTGATGGTGGGGCACCTGGGTGGCTCAGTCGGTTAACTGTCCCATTCGTGATTTCAGCTCAGGTCAGGATCCTAGGGTCTTGAGATGGAGCTCTGCATCAGGCTCCACACCCAGTGTAGAGCTTAAAATTCTTTCTCTCCCTTTCCCTCTGTTCTGGAAACCCCTCACTGGCTCTCTCTCTCTCTCTCTAAAAAAAAAAAAAAAAAGAAGAAGAAAAGAACAAGTGAGGGCAGCCCAGGTGGCTCAGTGGTTTAGCGCTGCCTTCAGCCCAGGGCCTGATCCTGGAGACCCAGGATTGAGTCCCATGTCGGGCTCCCTGCATGGAGCCTGCTTCTCCTTCATCCTGTGTCTCTGCCTCTCTCTCTGTCTCTCATGAATAAATAAATAAAATCTTAAAAAAGAAGAAGAAAGAAAGAAAGAAAGAAAGAAAGAAAGAAAGAAAGAAAGAAGTGAGAAGTAGAAGAAATACTGACAAACCTGACCATTAATAAGTTTGTAAGGAATAGAGTTAGCAAAATCAGAAAGGGATTTATTGAGTCATTCAGGGAAAATTTACACAGACTTATGATTCTGTGTAAAGCTTACATAAAGACAGAGTCTAGCCAGAGGACAAAAGGACAATTTGGGGGGGAAAGAAAGTTAAATACATTTTAAAAATCAGAAAGGAAATTGGTGGAAAGATGACAAAAGGTAAGACAATAGGAAATTGGGTTTTTGAATGCAGCAGGAATCCAAGATAGTTGGTTAGATGGAAAATTGTGATAAACAGTAAGAAATGCAGACTGGGAACTTATTTAGATATGCAGTCTCAAAAGTCCTCATGCTCAGAATTGCTTCCTACTGGACTGGCAGCTAGCGTTAGAGTTGCTTTGTTTTTGACTAACACACTGCCTCCTCTAGTTTTACTTACATTGCTAAGGGAAAGGGGCCACATTAAGCTATTGTAGACAAACAAGTCACCATATGGCTCTCCTCACACATCTTATGTGTGCAAGAAATGATGATTTTCACAATGAAGAAACAACTGATTCATTTTAAACCTGACTCATTACCCAAGAAGGAAGAGAGAGCCAGACTCTGAGAATAAGAGCTATGCCTGAGAATAGAAGGATTCATGGGCCAAAGACAAAATGTACCTACTTTATATCCCTAAAAGAACAAAAAATGATAATAAAACAACTAACAAATAGAAGATCTGGAAACTTACCCAGCTCCTGTCTTCAACTATTCAAATTTCTTGAGTGTCTCTCCAGTGCTTCTGAGATATAATCTCAACAGCTTCTGGAAGGAGACACTGGGTTCTGGAGGCTCAATCACCTTGAAACATTGCAGACTTTCCATGGAAGCAGCGTTGCCCCTGTAAGGTCATTGACATTAGAAGATATTCCACTTTGAGCTCTCTAGTTCTGGTCTAGCTATTACACTCAAGAATTACCACATGAATCACAGCCATTATTTATTTAGGCTGGGTAAATGAAAATCCAGATTCTGCAGCATTTAATGGAATCATCATTTATTTTACTTTTTCTATTTTATTTTATTTTAAATTTTTATTTATTTATGATAGTCACAGAGAGAGAGAGAGAGGCGCAGAGACACAGGCAGAGGAAGAAGCAGGCTCCATGCACTGGGAGCCCGATGTGGGATTCGATCCCGGGTCTCCAGGACCGCGCCCTGGGCCAAAGGCAGGCGCCAAACCGCTGCGCCACCCAGGGATCCCTACTTTTTCTATTTTAAATTCAAGTTAGTTAACATATAGTGTATTATTAGTCTCAAGGGTAGAAGTTAGTGATTCATCAGTTGCATATAACACCCCAGTGCTCATTACATCAAGTGCCCTTCTTATGGAATCATCATTTAAGTGTCTTGATGTATATAGAATTAGAATTGGGGAAATCCTTAGAATATATTCATGGGAATTTTACATTTTAAAATATTCTGGGGGGACAAGGAGAAATATACTCATTATTCCCAATTAATAAAATCACTCAGGGGACCCCTGGGTGGCTCAGTGTTTGAGCATCTGCCTTTGGCTCAGGTTGTGATCCTGGGGTCCTAGAATCAGTCCTGCATCAGGCTTCTCACAGCGAACCTGCTTTTCCCTCTGCCTATGTCCCTGCCTCTCTCTGGTGTCTCTCATGGATAAATAAATAAAGTGCTTTTTTAAATTTTAAAATTAAAAAAATAATAACATCATTCAGTTGGAAGAGGTCTAAAAATGTGTTCTGACACAGTTCCTTTCTCCATTTCTCCATTCAAGACATGTCCATTTCTCTCTAGTTTACATGGTTTGAAAATTCATTTTCTTCCTTGGCATCTTGCTTTTTCTTAACATAATAGTCCAAAGGTTCATCCTTACATAAAAAAAAAAAAACTCTCATCCTTTCAAGTAAGCTGATGTCCACTTGATTCTTTCTCTGTGAACATAATGACATTGTCAGCAACTCTCTCAGATAAATGTTTGATATCCTTGGACCTGGTAAAGGCAAATAAAGATCACTCATTGGTACCTGTTGTGCCCAAGATCATGAATCCGAGAAACCACCAAGGACCCGACACCGATGCAAACACACAAGGGTTTATTACAAGTTCGAGCTTGGGTCCAAGTATACCCGACACAGCAGAGCAGGAACTTGAACCTCCAGGCTAAGAGGCAAAGCAGCTGTATAGGGGCCAGTGGCCAATGGGATTGTAACATACCCAGAAAGTTGCACAGTCATGTAGGTCCACACGCAGGTGGCCGATTGAATTACATTTTACCCTATAGTATCCATTTGAACTGGCCTATCACTCGGTTGGAATTGGTGTGCAGTTTTGGCAGGCACAAGGCAGGGTTACATTGTTATCAAACGATTTTCAGTAAGGGTGTGCCCAGCGGTTTGACTAGGGTGGGGCAGCGCCTTAAGCAATTAGCAGGTCATGTGGGGGTGATACAGGAGGTGGGGTGCAGCACAAAATGGAGTTAGTCCTGCTTTGCTTGTCCAGAGGTAGGGGATTTTTGTTAAATTTCCTGGGTCCCACAGTACCCTCCAGTTTTACCACTTGGATTCCTTTAGCCTTCCCTCATAGGACCATCTTCTATCCCTTCATCTGTGGCACTCTGCCTAAATACCCCCATTTCACCACCAAACATCTCTAGAATTGTGACAAACAATTCTAACAAACGTTTAAAGAACATAAACAAAATCAGGAAGATTGACTACTGGTTGTTAAACATTACATATTTAGTTTCCTACTTTTTTCTCCATCCTTCCAACACTTAATTTTAACCTACACTACATTAGATTAGGGTGAGTTAAATCCCTAGATATTTTTCTTGTAAGCAGGGTTTCAATGATCTTTTCTCCATCCCGCTTCTACAAAATTAGGTTTTCTTTTCTTTTTTTCCTAATTTCTCATATCACTTGTACCTACTTCAAGTTAGTTCACTTCTTTATGTTCACAACTGCTTGTGTTTATTCTTCTGCTCTGCTCATCATCTCTCCACCACCACCTGTTTTTTCCTGCCTCTGGGCCAAAACATAATGGAAATAGACAAATAGCAAACCATTCTCTGAGTTCTCTTTGTCACTGAAGTTTATCTAGTTTAATATCTTCCTCCTCTTGTCAGTTTCCACTCCATCCTTCCCTTGGAGCTATTCAAAGACCATTATCTCAAAGGCACAGAAGTATATAAAAGGTTTCTAAAAATAGAAAAAATTACCTGAACTGGAGGATAAGACCCACTAATGTTATCATGACCAAGGATTACACAACTAAGGTCAATTAGTCAAGGAAATTGTTTCCTAAACATATATTCATTGTGATCACAGCAACAAAGGGAATTGTTCTAAATGAGTTGTAGGAGGGAAGGAATGACACTACTCTTTAAAAAGATCATCTCGGTTATATTCTTTGCCACTTTAAATACTATGATGAATAATAAAAGCATTCTTCAGTAATTTGATAATACTAACTTTCTGAAAAATTAATAGACATTTTATGGACCAGCCTGATAAATAAAAATTTCCTCTGTATATATATGAACTGGGAAACTGAAGGAAAATGCTAAAAATTTTTTACTTAAAAAAAAATCTTGGAGGGAGAGGCAGACCATGGAAGAGTACGGTCTCCAAATCACCTGTCCCCACCAAATTACCTACATAACCTTCAACTCATCCTGAAAATCTATGAATTCGGCCTGAGATTTAAACACAGACCAGCTGGAATGCTACAGTGAGAAGAGTTCCCGCTTCTATCAAAGTAGGAAGACGGGGGAAAAAGAAATAAAAAAACAAAAGGCATCCAAGGGGGAGGGGCCCTGCGAGGAGCCGGGCTGAGGCCGGGGTGAGTGTCCCCAGGACAGGAGAGCCCCGACCTGGAGAAGCAAGAGCTGCACCAACCTTCCTGGGGGGAAAGGGGCTCGCAGGGAGGTGGAGCAGGACCCAGGAGGGAGAGGATGCCCTCGGGCTCCCGGGGACACTAACAGACACCTGCGCCCCGGGAGAGTGCACCGAGCTCCCTAAGGGCTGCAGCACGCACGGCGGGACCCGGAGCAGCTCGGGGGGCTCGGAGGCGGCTCCGCGGAGGGGGCTGCGGGGCGGGAGCAGCTCGGGAGGGCTCCGGCGGCGGATCCGCGGAGGGGGCTGTGGGGGGGGGAAGCAGCTCAGAGGGGCTCGGGCGGAGGAAAAGGCTCCACGGAGGGGGGTGCGCAGCTCCGGGAGAAGCTCAGAGGGGCTCGGGCGGCGGCTTCGCGGAGGGGGCTGCCGGGCGGCAGTGCGAATCCAACAGCGCAGGCCCCGGAGCACAGGGCGCCGGGACACAGCCCAGGATCTGGCCTCCCCCGGGACAGGCAGAGGCCGGGAGGGCCCAGGACAGCAAGGAGGCTCCTGCCCAGAGCTGAGCAGATCAGCGGCTCCGCCCCAGAGCCTCCAGGCCCTGCAGACGGAGAGCTCCGGAGTTACTGCGGGAGCTGACTCCAGGGCTGCAGAGCTGGCCCGGCCACTGCGGTTGCTCCTCCTGGGGCCTCATGGGGTAAACAACCCCCCACTGAGCCCTGCACCAGGCAGGGGCAGAGCAGCTCCCCCAAGTGCTAACACCTGAAAATCAGCATAAAGGGCCCCTCCCCCAGAAGACCAGGTACACGGACCAGTTCCAGGGGAAGTCAAGGGACTTAAAGTATACAGAAACAGAAGATACTCCCACGTGTTTTTTTGTTTTGTTTGTTTGTTTTGCTTTTTGATTTCCGTTTGCTTCCCCCACCCTTTTTTCCCTTTCCTTCTCTTTCTTTCTCTTTCTTTCTCTTTTTTCTTTTTTCTTCCATTTTTCTTTTTTTCTTTTTCTCTTTTCTTTCCTTCTTACTCTCCTCTCTTTTTCTCCTTTTCCCAAAACAACTTGTTTTTGGCCATTCTGCACTGAGAAAAATGACTAGAAGGAAAACCTTACCTCAAAAGAAAGAATCAGAAACAGTCCTCTCTCCCACAGAGTTACAAAATCTGGATTACAATTCAATGTCAGAAAGCCAATTCAGAAGCACTATTATACAGCTACTGGTGGCTCTAGAAAAAAGCATAAAGGACTCAAGAGACTTCATGACTGCAGAATTTAGATCCAATCAGGCAGAAATTAAAAATCAATTGAATGAGATGCAATCCAAACTAGAAGTCCTAACGACGAGGGTTAACGAGGTGGAAGAACGGGTGAGTGACATAGAAGACAAGTTGATGGCAAAGAGGGAAACTGAGGAAAAAAGAGACAGACAATTAAAAGACCATGAAGTTAGATTAAAGGAAATAAACGACAGCCTGAGGAAGAAAAACCTACGTTTAATTGGAGTTCCCGAGGGCGCCGAAAGGGCCAGAGGACCAGAATATGTATTTGAACAAATCATAGCTGAAAACTTTCCTAATCTGGGAAGGGAAACAGGCATTCAGATCCAGGAAATAGATCGCCCCCTAAAATCAATAAAAACCGTTCAACACCTCAACATCTAATAGTTAAGCTTCCAAATTCCAAAGATAAAGAGATCCTTAGAGCAGCAAGAGACAAGAAATCCCTGACTTTTATGGGGAGGAGTATTAGGGTAACAGCAGACCTCTCCACAGAGACCTGGCAGGCCAGAAAGGGCTGGCAGGATATATTCAGGGTCCTGAATGAGAAGAACATGCAACCAAGAATACTTTATCCAGCAAGGCTCTCATTCAAAGTGGAAGGACAGGTAAAGAGCTTTCAAGACAGGCAGGAACTGAAAGAATATGTGACCTCCAAACCAGCTCTGCAAGAAATTTTAATGGGGACTCTTAAAATTCCCTTTAAGAAGAAGTTCAGTGGAACAATCCACAAAAACAAGGACTGAATAGATATCATGATGACGCAAAACTCATATCTGTCAATAGTAACTCTGAACGTGAACGGGCTTAATGACCCCATCAAAAGGCGCAGGGATTACAGACTGGATAAAAAAGCAGGACCCATCTATTTGCTGTCTACAAGAGACTCATTTTAGACAGAAGGACACCTACAACCTGAAAATAAAAGGTTGGAGAACCATTTACCATTCAAATGGTCCTCAAAAGAAAGCAGGGGTAGCCATCCTTATATCAGATAAACTAAAATTTACCCCGAAGACTGTAGTGAGAGATGAAGAGGGACACTATATCATACTTAAAGTATCTATTCAACTAGAGGACTTAACAATCCTCAATATATATGCCCCGAATGTGGGAGCTGCCAAATATTTAAACCAATTAATAACCAAAGTGAAGAAATACTTAGATAATAATACACTTATACTTGGTGACTTCAATCTAGCTCTTTCTATACTCGATAGGTCTTCTAAGCACAACATCTCCAAAGAAACGAGAGCTTTAAATGATACACTGGACCAGATGGATTTCACAGATATCTACAGAACTTTACATCCAAACTCAAATGAATACACATTCTTCTCAAGTGCACATGGAATTTTCTCCAAAATAGACCACATACTGGTCACAAATCGGGTCTGAACTGATACCAAAAGATTGGGATCGTCCCCTGCATATTCTCAGACCATACTGCCTTGAAATTAGAACTAAATCACAACAAGAAGTTTGGAAGGCCTTCAAACACGTGGAGGTTAAGGACCATCCTGCTAAAAGATGAAAGGAATCAATCAGGAAATTAAGGAAGAATTAAAAAAGATTCATGGAAACTAATGAGAATGAAGATACAAGCATTCAAAATCCTTGGGACACAGCAAAAGCAGTCCTAAGGGGGAAATACATCGCAATACAAGCATCCATTCAGAAACTGGAAAGAACTCAAATACAAAAGCTAACCTTACACATAAAGGAGCTAGAGAAAAAACAGCAGACAGATTTTACACCCAGCAGAAGAAGAGAGTTAATTAAGGTTCGAGCAGAACTCAACGAAATCGAGACCAGAAGAACTTGGAACAGATCAACAAAACCAGGAGTTGGTTCTTTGACAGAATTAATAAGATAGATAAACCATTAGCCAAGCTTAGTAAAAAGAAGAGAGAGAAGACTCAAATTAATAAAATCATGAATGAGAAAGGAGAGATCACTACCAACACCAAGGAAATACAAATGATTTTAAAAACATATTATGAACAGCTATATGCCAATAAATTAGGCAATCTAGAAGAAAAGGACGCATTCCTGGAAAGCCACAAAACTGGAACAGGAAGAAATAGAAAACCTGAGCAAGCCAATAACCAGGGAGGAAATTGAAGCAGTCATCAAAAACCTCCCAAGACACAAAAGTCCAGGGCCAGATGGCTTCCCAGGGGAATTCTATAAAACGTTTAAAGAAGAAATCATACCTATTCTACTAAAGCTGTTTGGAAAGATAGAAAAGAGATGGAGTACTTCCAAACTCGTTCTATGAGGCTAGCATCACCTTAATTCCAAAACCAGACAAAGACCCCACCAAAAAGGAGAATTACAGACCAATATCCCTGATGAACATGGATGCAAAAATTCTCATCAAGATACTGGCCAATAGGATCTAATAGTACATTAAGAAAATTATTCACCATGACCAAGTAGGATTTATTCCTGGGACACAAGGCTGGTTCAACACTCGTAAAACAACCAATGTGATTCCTCATATCAGCAAGAGGAAAACCAAGAACCATATGATCCTCTCATTAGACGCAGAGAAAGCATTTGACAAAATACAGCATCCATTCCTGATCAAAACTCTTCAGAGTGTAGGGATAGAGGGTATATTCCGCAAAATCTTGAAAGCCATCTACGAAAAGCCCACAGCAAATATCATTCTCAATGGGGATGCACTGGGAGCCTTTCCCCTAAGATCAGGAACATGACAGGGATGTCCACTCTCACCACTGCTATTCAACATAGTACTGGAAGTCCTAGCCTCAGCAATCAGACAACAAAAAGCAATAAAGGCATTCAAATTGGCAAAGAAGAAGTCAAACTCTCCCTCTTTGCCAATGAGATGATACTCTACATAGAAAACCCAAAAGTCTCCACCCCAAGATTGCTAGAACTCATACAGCAATTTGGCAGCGTGGCAGGATACAAAATCAATGCCCAGAAATCAATGGCATTTCTATACACTAACAATGAGACTGAAGAAAGAGAAATTAAGGAGTCAATCCCATTTACAATTGCACCCAAAAGCATAAGATACCTAGGAATAAACCTCACCAAAGAGGTAAAGGATCTATACCCTAAAAACTATAGAACACTTCTGAAAGAAGTTGAGGAAGACACAAAGAGATGGAAATATTCCATGCTCATGGATTGGCAGAATTAATATTGTGAAAATGTCAATATTATCCAGGGCAATTTACACGTTTAATGCAATCCCTATCAAAATACCATGGACTTTCTTTAGAGAGTTAGAACAAATTATTTTAAGATTTGTGTGGAATCAGAAAGACCCCGAATAGCCAGGGGAATTTTAAAAAAGAAAACCATATCTGGGGGCACCACAATGCCAGATTTCAGGTTGTACTACGAAGCTGTGGTCATCAAGACAGTGTGGTACTGGCACAAAAACAGACACATAGATCCATGGAACAGAATAGAGAACCCAGAAGTAGACCCTGAACTTTATGGTCAACTAATATTCGATAAAGGAGGAAAGACTATCCATTGGAAGAAAGACAGTCTCTTCAATAATTGGTGCTGGGACTTTTGGACATCCACATGCAGAAGAATGAAAGTAGACCACTCCCTTTCATCATACACAAAGTTAAACTCAAAATGGATGAAAGATCTAAATGTGAGACAAGATTCCATCAAAATCCTAGAGGAGAACACAGGCAACACCCTTTTTGAACTCAGCCACAGTAACTTCTTGCAAGATACATCCACGAAGGCAAAAGAAACAAAAGCAAAAATAAACTATTGGGACTTCATCAAGATAAGAAGCTTTTGCACAGCAAAGGATACAGTCAACAAAACTAAAAGACAACCTACAGAATGGGAGAAGATATTTGCAAATGACGTATCAGATAAAGGGCTAGTTTCCAAGATCTATAAAGAACTTATTAAACTCAACAGCAAAGAAACAAACAATCCAATCATGAAATGGGCAAAAGACATGAAGAGAAATCTCACAGAGGAAGACATAGACATGGCCAACACACACATGAGAAAATGCTCTGCATCACTTGCCATCAGGTAAATACAAATCAAAACCGCAATGAGATACCACCTCACACCAGTCAGAATGGGAACATTAACAAGGCAGGAAACCACAAATGTTGGAGAGGATGTGGAGAAAAGGGAACCCTCTTACACTGTTGGTGGGAATGTGAACTGGTGCAGCCACTCTGGAAAACTTTGTGGAGGTTCCTCAAAGAGTTAAAAAATAGACCCACCCTACGACCCAGCAATTGCACTGTTGGGGATTTACCCCAAAGATTCAGATGCAATGAAATGCTGGGACACCTGCACCCCAATGTTTCTAGCAGCAATGTCCCCAATAGCCAAACTGTGGAAGGAGCCTCGGTGTCCATCGAAAGATGAATGGATAAAGAAGATGTGGTTTATGTATACAATGGAATATTACTCAGCTATTAGAAACGACAAATACCCACCATTTGCTTCGACGTGGATGGAACTGGAGGGTATTATGCTGAGTGAAATAAGTCAATCGGAGAAGGACAAACATATGTTCTCATTCGTTTGGGGAATATAAATAATAGTGAAAGGGAATATAAGGGAAGGGAGAAGAAATGTACGGGAAATAGCAGAAAGGGAGACAGAACATAAAGACTCCTAACTCTGTGAAATGGACTAGGGGTGGTAGAAGGGGAGGAGGGCAGGGGGTGGGGGTAAATGGGTGACGGGCACTGAGGGGGTACTTGAGGGAATGAGCACTGGGTGCTATTCTGTATGTTGACAAATCGAACACCAATAAAAAATAAATTTATTATTAAAAAAATCTTGCAGAAGTAACATCTCATGAGTCAATTGTCTTTCATTAGATCACAAATAAATAAACTGAGCAAGTTTAACATCACAAGGGATGACATGTATATATTATGTACTACCCCTGATATTATTTAATTAAAAAGCTACTTCTTCTCTATAGTATTCTTCACAAAAACCCAAAATCCTAGTCTAATTATGAGGGGGAAATTCAAACAAACTCAAATTTGGGACATTCAACAAACTACATTATATCCCTGAAAGCTATGACCGCCATTATAAGCAAGGTGAGACTGAGAAACTCTCAAACCAGAGTATGCTTAGAGTCATGATGACTAAATGTTGTGTGCTTTCCTACATTGAACTCTGGCAAATTAAAGGACATTAATGGAAAAATTGGTTAAATCTAATTACAGGCCACCATTTAGTTAATAAGAATGTACCAGTGTTGATCTCTCCATGTACCATAAACAGACTACAGAAAGGTAAGATGATGAGAAGAAACTGAAACTGAAACTGGGCAAGAGCTATATAGGAATTCCCTGGAATACCTCTGCAACTTCTTTTTTTTAATTTATTTAAATTCAATTAGCCAAGATATAGTACATCATTAGTCTCAGACATGGTTTTTGGTAGTTCATTAGTTGCATATAACACCCAGTGCTCATCACGTCAAGTGCCCAGTTACCCCATCTTCCTACCCACCTCCCCTCAGCAACCCTCAGTTTGTTTCCCAGAGTTAAGAGTCTCTCATGGTTTGTCTCCCTCTCTGATTTCTTCCCATTTAGTTTCCACAAACTTCCCTATGGTCCTCTGCACTATTTCTTATATTCCATGTATAAGTGAAACCATATGATGATTGTCCTTCTCTGATTGACTTTTTTCACTTAGCATATTACCCTCCAGTTCCATCCACGTCAATATAAATGGTAGGCACTCGTCCACTGTATGTGTGTGTGAGTGTGTGTGTATATGCAACTTCTTGATAAATCTAAAATTGTCCAAAATGAAAGCTCTATTTAAATGAAACAAAAGATCAGAGAAGTGTTGGGGCACCTGGGTGGCTCAGTGGTAGAGCATCTGCCTTCAGCTCAGGGAGTGATCCTGGGGTCCAGGATCAAGTCCCGCATTGGGCTACCTGCATGGAGCCTGCTTCTCCCTTTGCCTGTGTCCACCTCTCTCTCTCTGTTTCTCATAAATAAATAAGTAAAATCTTTTTGAAAAAAGTATTGAATGGATGTAGTAAGTGAAAATCATTCATGAACATTTGCTGAAGCACTGCTATTGGACAAACAGACACTCAAAATACAAGGTGAATAATATACTGGCCTTGGTTAACAGGTCAGTGACAACTGAGCAGTCCAAAAGAGACATGACACTTATTCCCTGAGGAAACAAGACCTAAAGTGACAAGGCAGCAGAGGACCCGGGACTTGGCAACCTAAACTCTGGATTTATATCTCCCATGTAGTCCCTGTAGGGTCTTGAGATAATTAACTCATTTTCCAGTAACTGAAACTTTCTAAAACAGGGAACTTCTATGAAGTGATTTACCTTAAAATAAAAAAACCGTGAGACCCTCCCTAACTGAATTCTAATAATTTTCTAAGTAGTGGCATATGCTATATAAACTATTATCTTTCAGCTCTAAACTCTCTTTCTATGCTCTGTTAGGATGCAGTAGCTGAGGCTCTGCATTCACTTCTATCTTGCCAGCTCTGCAGTTGGGGGCACCAAGGGAGGCTGCAAGGCTGGAAGAGGAAAAAAGGATATCCTTGCTCCCTCCTGTTTGCTGCCTGGGGGGCTTCTTTTCTGTTCCCCATGCCTGTGAGCATCACCCAACCACACTCAGCAACATTGGTTTCTTTTCAGGGCAGCAGCTGTGTTCCAACCTTAGAGGAGCTCACCTCATCACACTCCCCTCAGGATCATCTGTGTTATCCAGCAACACCCATGCCTCAGGGGTGGCATCCTTGCCCTCCTCTAAGCTCAAGACCCTAGCACCAGCCAAGCAGCAGCCCCTTCTCAAATATGTGAGCTTCAACTCCACAGGTCCTTCCTCTAAGATGTTCAGCTTTTTAAGTTTTAGTAATTCTACCTTCTTCCCTTCATTTTCCATTGCAAGGGGTGAGAGCTGCTTCCTACAAATGCTATGTCTGTGATACTTCACAGTTCATCTTTTTTCAAAAAATAATTACCAACTTTTACTTAACAAACCATTCTTTACAGCAAACTTTTCCTTTAGATTAACTGGTATGGTTACTGTCTCCTTACCAGACCCTGAAAAAGCTAGATTAGCAATAAAACAATGAGGGAAGCTAACACATATTGAGCTAAAAGATAGAAAACAAATCAGCTATATAGTAAGACAAATCAGATAAAGTAAAAATATTTATCTTTAAAGGAAGAGAGTCTATTTAATATTGAGAAAATAGAAAATGAAGAGTGAGCCACATATTGCCTTTCAAAAGAGCTTGTTTCACATTTATACTAATTCTATTTGGCACCATATCAAGGTAAGGCCACTGGTGAGATAAGAAAATCATGACCAGGTCTCGTGGGTGGCTCAGTTGGTTAAGCATATGACTCTGGCTCAGGTCATGCATGATCCTGGGGTCCTGGTTCCAGGCCTGCATCCAGGCTCTCTGCTTAGCAAGAAGTTTGCTTCCTCCTCTCCTTCAGCCCCTCCTCCCACCCATTCTCTCTCTCTCTCTCTCTGAAAAAAATGAAAGAAAGGAAACCATGACCTAGAAGTCTCCTGCATAAGCAGAGTCCTGAAAATGACATCACAGTGCAATACCCTGCATATTTAAGAGACATTACTCTATTTCACCAACTGAGAACACAGTCTCCTCATTGCCACCTTCATCTCCTTATTCCTAAAAGCGTAGATGACCAGACTCAGAAAAGGAGTGAGAACTGCATCAAAGACGGCAAGGAATTCATCCAGATGTGATGTGGGGAAGGGCCACACATAGAAGAAGATTAATGGCCCAAAGAACAAAACAACCACAGTGACATGAGCTGACAAAGTGGAGATGGCCTTGGACCTACTTCCCAAAGACTTTTTCTGAATAGTCACCAAAATAAAGGTGTAAGAGATGATTAGAATGAAAAAGGAGTATTTGTCATTTCTAATAGCTGAGTAATATTCCATTGTATACATAAACCACATCTTCTTTATCCATTCATCTTTCGTTGGACACCGAGGCTCCTTCCACAGTTTGGCTATCGTGGCCATTGCTGCTAGAAACATCGGGGTGCAGGTGTCCCAGCGTTTCATTGCATTTGTATCTTTGGGGTAAATCCCCAACAGTGCAATTGCTGGGTCGTAGGGCAGGTATATTTTTAACTGTTTGAGGAACCTCCACACAGTTTTCCACAGTGGCTGCACCAGTTCACATTCCCACCAACAGTGTAAGAGGGTTCCCTTTTCTCCACATCCTCTCCAACATTTGTTGTTTCCTGCCTTGTTAATTTTTCCCATTCTCACTGGTGTGAGGTGGTATCTCATTGTGGTTTTGATTTGTATTTCCCTGATGGCAAGTGATGCAGAGCATTTTCTCATGTGCATGTTGGCCATGTCTATGTCTTCTTCTGTGAGATTTCTGTTCATGTCTTTTGCCCATTTCATGATTGGATTGTTTGTTTCTTTGGTGTTGAGTTTAATAAGTTCTTTATAGATCTTGGAAACTAGCCCTTTATCTGATATGTCATTTGCAAATATCTTCTCCCATTCTGTAGGTTGTCTTTGAGTTTTGTTGACTGTATCCTTTGCTGTGCAAAAGCTTCTTATCTTGATGAAGTCCCAATAGTTCATTTTTGCTTTTGTTTCTTTTGCCTTCGTGGATGTATCTTGCAAGAAGTTACTATGGCCGAGTTCAAAAAGGGTGTTGCCTGTGTTCTTCTCTAGGATTTTGATGGAATCTTGTCTCACATTTAGATCTTTCATCCATTTTGAGTTTATCTTTGTGTATGGTGAAAGAGAGTGGTCTAGTTTCATTCTTCTGCATGTGGATGTCCAATTTTCCCAGCACCATTTATTGAAGAGACTGTCTTTCTTCCAATGGATAGTCTTTCCTCCTTTATCGAATATTAGTTGCCCATAAAGTTCAGGGTCCACTTCTGGATTCTCTATTCTGTTCCACTGATCTATGTGTCTGTTTTTGTGCCAGTACCACACTGTCTTGATGACCACAGCTTTGTAGTACAACCTGAAGGGAATATAAGGGAAGGGGGAAGAAATGTGTGGGAAATATCAGAAAGGGAGACAGAACATAAAGACTGCTAACTCTGGGAAACGAACTAGGGGTGGTGGAAGGGGAGGAGGGCGGGGGGTGGGAGTGAATGGGTGACGGGCACTGGGTGTTATTCTGTATGTTAGTAAATTGAACACCAATAAAAAAAAAAAAAAAAAAAAAAAAAAAAAAAAAAAAAAAAAAAAAAAAAAAAAAAAAAAAAAAAAAAGAAAGAAAAAGGAGGCCACAGAAATAAAGCCAGTAACCATGAATCCCAACGTGCTTGTGTATGTGCAAGCAAGTTTGATAAACCAAGGAAGGTCACAGAAAAAGCTATCTAAATCATTAGGCCCACAGAAGGACAAGTCCACAACAAAAGCCAGTTGAGTCACTGAATGAATAAGGCCAATAATCCAGGAAGCGACTAGAAATAAAATGCACTTCCTCAGGGTCATGATCGTCAGGTAGTGCAAAGGCTTACATATGGCAACATATCTGTCAAAGGCCATGGCGATGAGGGATCCCTGGGTGGCGCAGCGGTTTGGCGCCTGCCTTCGGCCCAGGGCGCGATCCTGGAGACCCGGGATCGAATCCCACGTCGGGCCCCCGGTGCATGGAGCCTGCTTCTCCCTCTGCCTGTGTCTCTGCCCCTCTCTCTCTCTCTGTGGCTATCATAAATAAATAAAAATTAAAAAAAAAAAAAAAAAAAGGCCATGGCGATGAGCAGCACCATCTCAGGGCTCCTAACTGCATGGATAAAGAAGATATGAGCTACAAAGCTCCCAAAAGAGATGGTTTTGCACTCTCTTAAAAGATCATAAATCATCTTGAGAGCTGTGGAAGAGCAAAACATCAAGTCAATGATGGAAAGGTTGGCCAGTAGTAAGTACATGGGGGATTGTAAACGAGGGTCAGAGGTCACAGCACAATGAGGAGGTTTCCCATCAGGCTGGCCATATAGTACACACAGGAAAAGAGGAAGAGAAGGAGCTGGATCTCCCAGGAGGTGGAGAGTCCCAGGAACACAAACTCCAACACCACAGAGTGATTGCCTTCATCCATTGCCTCTGTCAGCAGGGATACCTCTCATGCCACCTGAAAGAGGAGAGTAAGGAGAAACTGACTTAGGAGAAATGGCACTGATCTTAATCTTGGGCAATTCAATCAGTGTCAGAAAACTAGACCAAGGCTGCTGTGTGCTCTTGGAGATCATTTTGATCACAAAGCAATTCAGGTATCTTTGTCATGTATTTTATCACCAAAATGCAAAGCAAAGAATAAGGATCCTTTTACTTAGATTGGTAGTTCTGTCGTATTTTTTCTGTCATTGCTTCATAGTCATTTCTCATATATGACTACAAATTAATAGGCTTTCAGAAATTACTTAACTGCATGAACTAATGCAGTGACAGTACATTTCATATTTTGGACATATCACAGTAGAATCTGTCCATAACCATGACCACATTGGCAAATTCTATGAAAATCTTTATAAACACTTTTCTTTGAAGACCTGATATGTAAATTTACCATAGCTATAAATTAGCAAGACAAGATGAGTTCTTTTAGAGGAAGGAAGGAAAGGGAGGTGTAGTGGTTGCCAGAGCATGGCATTCACCATCCCATAGAAGGAGGATAGATGCTAGAGACAGTGACGCAGTTATGGGTTCTGTGGAGGGGATTCTGCAGAGGAACAAAGAGAAGAAGGAATGAGAGACCAGAATGGCGATGATAAGTCATTTTTTAAAATGCCATGTAGAAGAGAAAGAAAAAGAGTGAAAATTACCCATGGCTCTCTTGACTTATGTATGAAAATACTTGACCTCATTCTGTATTAAATAAATGCATACTGAAATAGCAAGACACTTGTTTTTCTTACAACATTGGCAGGGATTTAAACACTTGACAAAATTCAGGGTCTGAGAGGAAATGGGGAAACATATAGTCTCATAACTGGTAGTGTGAAAGTAAACTGATAAAACATGAGCCAAGTTGGTGATACCTTCCAAAATTGTAAATGCTCATGTTCTTTGATTCAGCTACTCTACTCCTTGGAAAGGATATCTGGATGTGTGTGTGTGTGTGTGTGTGTGTGTGTGTGTGCGTGTAGGTGTATGTGCATGCATGTGCACGTGCACATGCACACAGGAAGAAAGTGAACAAAGAAGAGTGGTAGGAGAGTGGGAAGGGTGGATGAAATGGGTGGTGAGGGTCAAAAGATACAGTTATAAAATAACTAAGTCATGAGGATGTAATGCATGGCATGGTGGCTACAGCCGTTGGTCATGTATTACCTATTTGAAAGGTACCAAGAGAGTAAATCTTGAGAAAGTTCTTATTGTGATGATCATTTTGCAGTGTAGACAAGTATTGATTCATTATGTCCCACACCTGAATTGATAGACTAGGCCAATTACATCTCAATTTTAAAAAGATACAGAGATGTTTACTGAAGCATTGTTGCTTTTAAGAGTAAAAGCCTGCAATCCCATTTACAAGAGTAAAAACCTGACAATAACTTCAATGTGTAGAAGCAGGGGACTAGTTGAATAATGTCTATCAGACCCCATCTATGGAATACTATGTAACCGCCTAATTTGCTAAAGTTGACCTAAATGTACATAGGCAGGAGAGATAGAGGAAAGGGGGCATTATCTGGCATTCATCTTATCCTGTCTGGCTTTTTAAAATTTATATCAATAAGTTACATACATAAAATCAGATTAAAATGGATAGACAATGCCTAGATTGATAGGCAAAATAAAAGTTAATAATAATTACCTCTAACGAGTAGGAAGCTATGCAGGAAAAGGGATCTTTTGCTTTTCACTTTGTAAGCTCTCACCAACCATCTTTCATTTTTGCAGTAAACCTGCAATTGAGCTTTAACAAAAATGTCAATATATGTGGATCTGAGAAATTATACAACTTGTATCTCTGGGATTTAAACCTTCCAAAGATACCTTCATAATGTATCTTCCAAATTATAGCAATCTCAGATCTTGCACCCAAGATATTCACTGTGTTACCATACTCCTTTCTTTCTCTCCCACTCTTAGCTAAACCACCTCCTCTTCCCCGGACAGGCACTCAAATGGTATTCACCCTTCCCTCACACACACACTTAATATTCCAGCCCATGGCCTCCTTCCACATTCTTCACTCAGCTTGCAGTGCCCAGGCCTTCATCACATCTCTCCAGTTCTTCCCTTTCTTCAACAGCCCACTCTGCACAACTCCTTACTCTGTGAAGTCCTTTTTGATACCCTTGCTTTACATATATGGGGTGAAGACAAATTTTCCTTACAGTGTGGTGACAAAACAAGAAACACTAACAACCATAGTGTTCTACTACTGCTCTAACAAAGACCACTATCTAATTCTCTGTTGCTCTACATAAAGGTTTCTAAATATGTGTTTACAATGTCTTTTCTAGTTAAAAATAGAGCTACCCAAGGGCTCAGGAATCGCACTACCAGGTATTTATCCAAAGGATACAAACAATGATTCAAAGAGGCACATGCAACCCAATGTTGATAGCAGCAATGTCCACAATAGCTGAACGATGCAAGAGCCCAGTTGTCCATCAACAGATGAATGGATAAAGATGTAGTGTATACATACAATGCAATGTCATTCAGCCATCAATAAAAAATGAAATATTTCCATTTGCAATGACACAGATGAAACTACAGGACATTATGCTAAGGGAAATAAGTCAGTCAGAGAAAGACAAGTGCCAGATGATTTCACTCAAATGTGGAATTTAAGAAACAAAACAGAAAACATAGGGGAAGGGGAGGAAAAATAAAATAAGATGCAAGCAGATATATAGGCAAACCATAAGAGATGCTGAACTCTAAGAAACAAACTGAGGATTGCTGGAGGGGAGATAGGTGTGGGGATGAGGTAACTGGTTGATGGCCATTAAGGAGGGCCCTTGATATAATCAAAACTGGGTATTGTACACAACTGATGAATGACTAAATTCTATCTCTGAAACTAATTTTTTAGAAGTCTTTTTTAGACCTTTTTTATGATGTTGTAAATCATACTCACATTAATAAAAAGCAACACAGCTTGGAAGCAGTTAGTTTCTTTTCACGGGGATTATCACCAGTAACCTCCCCACTGATGCAATTTATCCCAGCAAACGACTGACTCCAAATTACCCTCCTAGAAGCTGACAGTTAATCCACCCATGCTTTCAAATCAACCTTTATTTTATCTTCCCCTAAAAATGGATGATACTTTTAATGGATCAGATTAACTAAGATTTAAAAAGTAGATAACTCCTTGTGTTGGTAAAAAGTTGGAAAACAGGATAGTTGTGGAAAAAAATGGAAAACATTCGTTGGTGGCACTGCTTTCTAGCCAGTCTTTCACTTTCTGCCTAACTGAAAACTTGAGGTCTCTACTGATACTTGGTATCAGTCTCCACTTTTAAACAAGGGCAGAATAGTAGTTTAAATCTGATCTTTTCCATTAAGGGGAGTGAAACTGTCCCCCTAACTCCTTTTTGCTAAAGGAGAACAGGTGATCAGTGGTGATCAACAACTAAATACCAGGGTGCCTTTGTACTGTCCTGAGTCTCACAGCTGTTCAACACACAGCATTGACCGCTGCCCACACCTCCACCATAAGCCTAGAATGTAAGAAACCAGAGACAGTTCAGAGACCATCTAGTGACCACCTGACCCTCTTCTCTCCTCAGGTTTGATTATCCTTGTGCTGGTCTGCACAGATAGTAAACAAATGATAAACAATGTGGGCTCACCTCCCATTCAAGCAATGATGACAATTCTGGAATACTTTTAAAGTAGATCAAACACTTGTAAAAACAAAAACAAAGACTTGTAATCCTCTACTTCATAACCTGAGTCTCACTCAAATTACTCACAAGGTTGAGCTGAAATTAGAATTACTGGAAAACAATAAAATTCACAGAGAAACATCTCAATATCATCACCATACAGATTTCTCCAGTAGTTGGCTCCTCCAGAGATATGTAGAGAGAGCTCAGAAGAGTAAAAAGATGTACATGAATGGGCAGTGGAGCTGCATGCTGTCAAAGGGATTGTTCCTACAATGCAGCAAGCACTGTAGAAGACTGTTGCTGCTGGGATCTGAGTGAAACTGCTAGTGATTGTAAAATCCCTCTATTTTAGAGTTAGGAAAGCCAAGGTACAGAGAGGATAAATAGCATTACTGAAGCCAAGGACAAGCCCATGGCCAATCCAGAATTAACATGGTTGAGTCTTGGTTTCTAGACAAGCCAGGTTATTCCTACTTCTGTTGCTGGGATGGTCCAACCTGGACATCCAGTGTGTGGATCAGGAAATCATAATATATCCAAGCTACTTTCTTCAGCATTGTCCAACATTCTTCTCACTTTACTCCCCTTGGATCAGATGTTCTGCTCCTACTATATTCTTCATCTGGGAACAACACTCAAGACACATCTGCAAATGTCACTAGAATGACTCCTCCAATACAGGTCAGGAAGTCATGATTTGAGTCCATCATCTTACTGTCTTCTCTAGTTTGGGTGTGAGTTTATCTGCCATACTCTCCCTGTTGAATAAGAGAACTCATTCATTTCTTCTAGTTGACTAGATCTCCCTTCTCACTGCTCTATGTGTTTCTACTTGAAGCTCTCATCTGCATCAAAAATTGTGTCCACCTATCTAACTCACCTGAGCTCATGTCAAAATGATCCTGGACTTAGATGACCACAGAATGCAGAGCTCTTTCTTTGAAATGTTATCAGCAGCTGGCATAAAAACTCATATGTAATGCCTCCAAGCAGGAAGCACAGCTATAGCAGCACTGGAAAGTTACTTGAGCACTGCTGTAGAGACCTGGAATTGCCACTGTACTACATTTTGCCAAGGGAGTTTTATCCTAGAACCCCAGAAATTTGGTCACAGCAACCAAAGGGAAAAGTTAGTAATAGGCCACTTGAGGGGGGAAGGAGAGGAGACTAGAGATTTTTGTGGAAATTATCTATTTGATTTTCTGATTCATGAGAGGAAAAACCTCATAAGAATGAAAATACATACCTTCAAACAAGTGAAAATAATGCTTATAGTCTCCATAGGAAGGAAGCAAGGGAGCAAAAGTGGATGTAATGCAGGGCTCCAGTATGGCGCTGTCATCTGTGTATCATTAAACAGGATAACTAAAGTAGAGGTAATAAGATATGCAGATGTTCCATCAACAGTTAGCTAGTTCTTTATTATGTGTGTGATGTGGAGAGATGAAGAGGGTGCTATAACAGCAATGCAAGGGGATGAACCCACATGATAGTGGAGCTGAGATGAGATGGAGCTGAGATGAGATGAGGCAAATCACTAATGGTTTAATATCTCATGCAAAAAGAAACATCAACGAAACAGAAAATCTCCCCCAGTTACATCGTATATTTTTACATCAAAAGTATGCAGAGAGTCAGTGATGTGGCCATTGATAAACCATAATCATATAGAGCACTCTGTTTCAGTTACCTATTGCTGTATAACAAAGTAGCTTAAAGCAACAGCATTTTACTTGCTCCTGAGTCTGCATTTAGGACTGAGCTCAGCTGGGCAGGTCTCATGCTAGTCTCACCTGGGTTTTCTCATAAGGCATCAGTTAATTGGCAGTTTGGAGATGGAGGGTTTATGAAGGCCTCTTTAACATGTCCAGGGCTTTAATGGTGGCTATGGTCTGAGCCTTTTCCTCCAAGGGGTTTTTTATCATTCAGTAGTCTTGCTGAATTCTTTACAGAGTAGTAAGAACACTGTAGGATAATGAAGGCAGAAGATGCAAAGCAAACTATGTCTTAGTTCTGGAATTCAGGCAATATCATCTTTACCACATTCCACTGGTCAAGACAAGGCAAGAGACCAGGCCAGATTTCAGGTTGAAAAATAGACTCCACCTCTTAACAAGAGAAGGTGTGAAATATTATAACCATGTTTTCAATTAACTAGAGACTCCATAACTACTCATTTGAGTTCTGTTGATTGGCTAAGTCTCAGCCTTAATATTAGGAACTGAAATAATTCCTATGAGTTCTAAGTTGCTGTTGCTCCAAATTTTACTAATTCAAATTTTACTAAGCAGCTCTCTCCCACTCCTGTATTTGTTTTCTAGTTAACAGATTTGTAATAATTAATTTTAATTTCTTAATGAATTAACATCCTGTTACTATATATGAGCCTGGGGAAGCCACATGACCTTCTTGAGTCTTCTGTGTTCAGGACAGAAGAGCCTTCTGTCAAAGAATATTTAAGAACACTGAGGCAGAAACCCAGCCACTTGCTTAATTTGAAAGTAATCTAGAGTTCCTTTCATATAGAAATTTCTACCATCAACATATACAGAACTGTCTGATGAGTTTAAGATGTCCAAAGGAGGGCAACTTAATGCATCTGAGATAAAGTCATAAAAGCAAAAGATATCAGCAAAGTAGGCAAGACTGAGCAAGCAAGTTCTCAATCCCAGGTACAGAGTGAGGGTATACATGACCACCCTCCAACATAGACTCTCTACCTTTTTCCCACCCCTGTCTCCCCAGATCCTTGCATGTCACTTGCTTTCTGGAAATGATAGAGTTGTGATATGAAGACAATAGCTGTGATACTAGAGCCCAGATCTCTTCTGTGGGAATACCTTCACAGAAGAGGCTGTGAGGAGCAGCTAAAGCAAGCCAAGGCGGACAGTCCAAGGCAGGCTTGCAGAGGTTCAGACAGCAATGTGTGGGTAACTGGCTACCAGTCATTTGGGAAAAGCAGGCAAAGACTCAAGCAGAGAACTATGTGCCACAGTGGCCCATGTCCCTAAAGCAGAAGAATGGCTACAGCATAGCCAACAGAACAGTCTGTACTCATTGGAGAATCTTCCTGCCAATTACTCTAGAGGAAATATTTAGGGAGGAGAACCCAGGAAAAGATTTAATTTCTGCTTCAGAAGCAAGGCAGAGAAATGAGACTCAGAATTTTGTATTAAGGCCATCGGCAAGAAGGAGGAGCAAGGGTCCTCACCTCACCTGGCCCCACCAACTTACCAGGATAACTGTCAAATCATCCTGAAAATATATTAATTCTACCTGAGATTTAAAGAGATAAAGGCCAAGAACGCTGAAGAGAGAAGGATTTTCGCTTCTAACAAGGTAGGAAGGCGGAAAAAAATAAAATAAAAAAGAATCAAGGAGGGGAGGGGCCCCGTGTGGTACTCAGCTAAGAGGGGCAGAGAGAGACTCCAGAACAGGAGAGCCCTGCCCCAGAGATGCAGGAACTTTAAAAAATCTACATGGGATTCTTTCCAGAGAGGCGCTCAGCAGGGAATTCGGGCAGAAGCACAGGATGGGCAGGGGAGCCTCCAGTTTCCCGGAATCTCTAACAGAGGAAGTGCGCCAGGGGAGAGCGCCCGCCACACAGTGGGGCGAGCTCAGTAAAGGGCTGGAGCCTGCACCTGGCGAGGCCTCGGGGAGAAGCCGGTCGGTCAGGCGGGGCTCCAGATGGAGGGGGCTGCGCCCTGCTGCCTTCGGAGCCGCGGCCCCAGGAGCAGGATTCCAGCAGCACAGACCCCAGATCCCAGGGCTCCGGGGGACACAGCCCAGGATCCTGCGCTCCCCTGGGACGGGCGGAGGCAGGGAAGGCACAGAACAGCAAGGAATTTCCTACCTCGGGCCGCCCCAGGCGGAGGCAGAGAGGGCTCAGGACGGTGAGGACTCTTCTGCCGCCGGGTGCCCCCCCCGCCCCCGGAGCATCTAGGCCAGTGCAAACTGAGAGCTGCAGGTGGTTACTGGGGAAGCTGACACAGAGCTGGAGAACTGGCCTCCGCCAGTGTTGCTGTTTCTCCTGATGTCGCTGGGTTCCTGGGAGGGGCGGGGCCGCCAGGGGAAAGAGGCCTCATCGGGTAAACAGCTCCCACTGAGTCCAGCACCCAGCAGGGGACGGGGCAGCTCCCCAGGTACACGCACCTGGGAATTAGCACAGCAGGCCCCTCCCCCAGAAGACCAGCTAGAAGGACAAGGAAGAGCAAATTCTTCCCCAAGCAGCGCTAGAAAGCTCCAGGGGAAGTCAAGGGATTTACAGTATATAGAACCAGAGAGTACCCCTCCGGTTTCTTTTTTTCTTCCTTTTGCCAGTACAACTTCTTTTAATAACAGACTGTAAATTTCCAAATTTTTCTCTTTTCCCTCTTTAACTACAGTATTTTAACACTGTTCATTTTTAAGTTTCTCCGTCTTTGACTTTCATATTTCTACCATCACAGGTCTTAGATATATTTTCCACTTCTAAATTTCCTTCAACATACACAGCTAAATTTTGGGACATATACAAGATATGTTTTTTTGCTTTACGTTTTTTGTTTCTCTGCCTCATTTTGTTCTACAATGGCAGAAGTTAATACCTTCTAAAACATGACCCGCATGCACCCAGAACCAAGTGGAATACCGTGCTGGTTCATTCTGTGAGATTATTTTCTCTCTTCATTCCCATTCTGCCCCCCTCTTTTATCTCATTTATGTTTTGGTGGTCAATGTTGGGGCCATCTACAAATATCACTAGTTTATATAAATTTGGGATTGAGCATATTCTAACATACAGAGAACTTAATATACTCAGAACCAAGAGGATCACCCTCTAGGGCCACTCAGGTAGACTACAATCTCCCTCCGCTACAACTTCGTCACCACCACCATCTCCCAGGACCCTCCCTTTCCTCTTCTTTTTTCTTTTTTCTTTTTTTCTTTTCTCTTTACATTTGCTTTTTTCTCTTCTTTTTCCTTTTTTTCCTCTTCTTTGGGATTCTTGGCCTTTTATTATTTACTACTTTGTTTTAAATTTTGTTTTTCATTTTAGTGGTCCTTTTGTTTTATTTCGTTCTGATCTTTGTTTTCAATTTCTGGTCTCTGACCTCGCCAGAATCATCTAGGGAGAAATTTACTTGTATAGTGCTTGATATTCTTGACTCAGCCCACTCATACAGCCACTCTGCACTGAGCAAAATGACTAAAAGAAAGAACTCACCACAAAAGAAAGAATCAGAAACAGTACTCTCTGCCACAGAGTTACAGAATTTGGACTACAATTCAATGTCAGAGAGCCAATTCAGAAGCACAATTATAAAGCTACTGGGGCTCTGGAAAAAAGCATAAAGGATTCAAGAGGCCTCATGACTGCAGAATTTAGATCTAATCAGGCCAAAATTAAAAATCAATTAAATGAGATGCAATTCAAACTGGAGGTCCTAACGACGAAGGTTAATGAGGTAGAAAAAAAGAGTGACATAGAATACAAGTTGATGGTAAGGAAGGGAGCTGAGGAAAAAACAGAAAAAAAACAATTAAAAGACCATGAGGAAAGGTTATGGGAAATAAATGAGAGCCTCAGAAGGAAAAATATACGTTCAATGGGGTTTCAGAGAGCGCCGAGAGAGACAGAGGCTTAGAAAGCATATTTGAACAAATCATAGCTGAGAACTTCCCTAATTTGGGGAGAAAAACAGGCATTCAGATAGATACAGGAAATAGAGAGATCCACCCCCCCTAAAATCAATAAAAACCATTGAACACCTTGAAATTTAATAGTGAAACATGCAAATTCCAAAATTAAGGAGAAAACGTTAAGCAGCAAGAAACAAGACATCCCTAACTTATATGGGGAGAAATATCAGATTAACCACAGACCTCTCCACAGAGACCTGGCAGGCCAGAAAGGGCTGGCAGGATATATTCATGGTTCAAATGAGAACATGCAGCCAAGGATGCTATATCCAGCAAGGCTCTCATTCAGAATAGAAGGAGAGATAAAGACCTTCCAAGATAGGCATAAACTGAAAGAATATGTGACCACCAAGCCAGCTCTGCAAAAAATATTAAGGGGTACTCTGTAAAAGAAAGAGGAAGTTGGGATCCCTGGGTGGCGCAGCGGTTTGGCGCCTGCCTTTGGCCCAGGGTGTGATCCTGGAGATCCGGGATCGAATCCCACGTCGGGCTCCCGGTGCATGGAGCCTGCTTCTCCCTCTGCCTATGTCTCTGCCTCTCTCTGTCTCTCTCTCTGTGTGTGACTATCATAAATAAAAAAAATTTAAAAAAAAAAAGAAAGAGGAAGGCCAAAGAAATAATCCACTAAAACAGGGACTGAATAGATATTATGATGACACTAAATTCATATCTTTCAACAGTAACTCTGAACATGAATGGACTTAATGATCCCATCAAAAGATGCAGGGTTTTGGACTGGATAATGAAGCAAGACCCATCTATTTGCTGTCTACAAAGACTAATTTTAGACCTAAGGACACCTCCAGCCTTAAAATGAAAGGTTGGAAAACAACTTACCATTCAAATGGTCCTCAAAAGGAAGCTGGGGTAGCCATCCTCATGTCAGATAAATTAATGTTTATCCCAAAGACTGTAGTAAGAGACGAAGAGGGACACTATATCATATTTAAAGGGTCTATTCAACAAGAAGACCTAACAATCATGAATATTTATGCCCCTAATGTGGGAGTTACCAAGTATACCAATCAATTAATAACAAAAGTAAAGACATATTTAGATAATAATACAATAATAGTAGGAGACTTCAACACTGCACTTTCTGCAAATGACATATCTTCTAAGCACAACATCACCAAAGAAAAAAGAGCTTTAAATGATACACTGGACCAGATGGATATCACAGATATTTACAGAAGTTTACATCCAAATGCAACTGAATACACATTCTCCTCAAGTGCACATGGAACTTTCTCCAGAATAGACCACATACTGGATCACAAATCAGGTCTTAACCAATACCAAAAGATTGATATTGCCCTCTGCATATTTTCAGACTATAGTGCTGTGAAAAATGAACTCAATCAGAGAACAAATTTGAAAGAAACTCAAACACATGTAGGTTAAAGAGCATCCTGCTAAAAGATGAATGGGTCAAATAGGAAATTAGAGAAGAATTTAAAAGTTTCATGGACTCTAATGAGAATGAAGATACAACCATTCAAAATCTTTGGGATACAGCAAAAGCAGTCCTAAGAGGGAAATACATCCCAATAAAAGCATCTCTCAAAAAATTGGAAAAAACTCAAATACTCAAGCTAACCTTGCACCAAAAGGAACTGGAGAAAGAACAGCAAATAAAATCTACACCCAGCAGAAAAATAGAGTTAATAAAGATTCGAGCAGAACTCAATGAAATAGAGACCTGAAGAATTGTAGAACAGATCGACAAAACCAAAAATTGATTCTTTGTAAGAATTAATAACATAGATAAATCATAAGCGAGCCTTATTAAAAACAAAAGAGAAAAACTCTAATTAATAAAATCACGAATTAAAAAGGAGAGATCACAACCATACGAAAGAAATAAAAACGATTTTAAAAACATATCATGAGTGGCTATACACCAATAAATTAGGCAATCTAGAAGAAATGGACACATTTCTGGAAAAAACACAAATTACCAAAACTAGAACAGGAAGAAATAGAAAACCTGAGCAGGCCAATAGCCAGGGAGGAGATTGAAGCAGTCATTAAACACTTCCCAAGACACAAAAGTCCAGGGCCAGATGGCTTCCCAGGAGAATGCTGTCAAACGTTTAAGGAAGAAACAATACCTATTCTACTAAAGCAGTTCCGAAAGATAGAAAGAGACAAAATACTTAGAAACTCGTTTTTGAGGCCAGCATCACCCTAATTCCAAAACCAGACAAAACCCCACGAAAAAGGAGAAATATAGACCAATATCCCTGATGAACTCGGATGCAAAAATTCTCACCAAGATATGAGTCAACAGGATCCATCAGCATATTAAGAAGATTATTCACCATGACCAAGTGGGATTTATCCCCGGCATACAAGGCTGGTTCAACACTGTAAAACAATCAATGTGATTCATCATATCAGCAAGAGAAAAAACAAGAACCATAGGATCCTCTCAAGAGATGCAGAGAAAGCATTTGACAAAATACAGCATCCATTCCTGATCAAAGCTCTTCAGAATGTAGGGACAGAGGGAACATTCCTCAGCATCTTAAAAGCCATCTACAAAAAGCCCACAGGATAATATCCTTCTCAATGGGGAAACACTGGGAACGTTTCCACTAAGATCAGGAACAAGACAGGACACCTTCACCACTGTTATTCAGCATAGTACTAGAAGTTGTAGCCTCAGCAATTAGACAACAAAAAGAAATAAAAGGCATTCAAATTGGCAAAGAAGGAGTCATTCCCTCCCTCTTTGTAGATGACATGATACTCTACGTAGAAAACCCAAAAGACTCCACCCCAAGATTGCTAGAACTCATACAGCAATTTGGCAGCGTGGCAGTATACAAAATCAATGCCCAGAAATCAGTGGTATTTCTATACATGAAAAATGAGACTGAAGAAGAGAAATTAAGGAGTTAATCCCATTTACAATTTTACCCAAAAGTGTAAGATACCTAGGAATAAACCTAACCAAAGAGGTAAAGGATCTATACCCTAAAAACTACAGAACACTTGTGAAAGAAATGGAAGAAGACACAGACAGATGGAAAAGTATTCCATGCTCATGGATTGGAAGAATTAATATTGTGAAAATGTCAATGCTACCCAGGGCAATTTACACATTTAATGCAATCCCTATCAAAATACCATGGACTTTCGTCAGAGAGTTGGAACAAATCATCTTAAGATTGTGTGGGATCAGAAAAGACCCCAAACAGCCAGGGTAATATTGAAAAAGAAAACCAGGGATCCCTGGGTGGCGCAGCGGTTTGGCGCCTGCCTTTGGCCCCGGGCGTGATCCTGGAGACCCGGGATCGAATCCCACATCGGGCTCCCGGTGCATGGAGCCTGCTTCTCCCTCTGCCTCTCTCTCTCTCTCTCTCTCTGTGTGACTATCATAAATAAATAAAGAAAAAAAAATATTAAAAAAAAAGAAAAAGAAAACCAGAGCCGAGGGCATCACAATGCCAGATTTCAGGTTGTACTACAAAGCTGTGGTCATCAAGACAGTGTGGTACTGGCACAAAAACAGACACATAGATCAATGGAACAGAATCTAGAATCCAGAAGTGGACCTTTATGGTTAACTAATATTCAACAAAGCAGGAAAGACTATCTGCTGGAAAAAGGACTGTCTCTTCAATAAATGGTGCTGGGAAAGTTGGACAGCCATGTGCAGAAGAATGAACAAGACCACTCTCTTTCACCATACACAAAGATAAACTCAAAATGATGAAAGGTCTAAATGTGAGACAGAATCCATCAAAATCCTACTGGAGAAAACAGGCAACACCCTTTTTAACTTGGCCACAGTAACTTCTTGCAAGATACGTCTAAGATGGCGAGGGAGACAAAAGCAGAAATGAACTATTGGGACTTAATCAAGATAAAAAGCCTCTGTACTGCAAAAGAAACAGTCAACAAAACTAAAAGACAATCCACAGAATGGAAGAAGATATTTGCAAATGACATATCAGATAAAGGACTAGTAACTCAACACCCAAGAAACAACAATCCAATCATGAAAAGGGCAAAAACATGGACAGAAATTTCATCAAAGAAAACATACACATGGGCAACAAGCACATGAGAAAATGCTCTGCGTCACTGGCCATCAGGGAAATACAAATCAAACACACAATGAGATACCACCTCACACCAGTGAGAATGGGGAAAATTAGCAAGACAGGAAACAACAAATGTTGGAGAAGATGTGGAGAAAGGGGAACCCTCTTGCACTGTTGGTGGGGAAATGTGAACTGGAGCAGCCACTCTGGAAAACTGTGTGGAGGTTCCTCAAAGAGTTAAAAAATAGACCTGCTCTATGACCCAGCAATTGCACTACTTGGGATTGACCCCAAAGTTACAGGGAAAAGACAGAGACACCTGCACCCCAATGTGCACAACAGCAATGTCCACAATAGCCAAATTGTGGAAGGAGTTGGTGTCGGTTGACAGATGGATGGATAAAGAAGATGTGGTCTATACATACAATGGAATATTTCTCAGCCATTAGAAATGACAAATACCCACCATTTGCTTCAACGTGGATGGGAACTGGAGGGTATTATGCTGAGTGAAGTAAGTCAATCGGAGAAGGACAAACATTACATGATTTCATTTATATGGGGAATATAAAAATTAGTGAAGGGATTAAAGGGGAAAGGAGGGAAAATGAGTTGGAATATCAGAGAAAAGGGCAAGACGGCGGAAGAGTAGGGTCCCCAAATCACCTGTCCCCACCAAATTACCTAGATAACCTTCAACTCGTCCTGAAAATCTACGAATTCGGCCTGAGATTTAAGAGAGAACAGCTGGAACGCTACAGTGAGAAGAGTTCGCGCTTCTGTCAAGGTAGGAAGACGGGGAAAAAGAAATAAAGAATCAAAAGGCATCCAAGGGGGAGGGGCCCGCGAGGAGCCGGGCTGAGGCCGGGGCGAGTGTCCCCAGGACAGGAGAGCCCGTCCCGGAGACCGCAGGAGCTGCACCGACCTTCCCGGGGGAAGTGGCTCGCGGGGAGGTGGAGCAGGACCCAGGAGGGGCGGGGATGCCCTCGGGCCTCCGGGGACACTAACAGACACCTGGCGCCCCGGAGATGCGCCGAGCTCCCTAAGGGGCTGCAGCGCGCACGGCGGGACCCCGGATCAGCGCGGAGGGGGGAGGGCGGAGGAAGAGGCTCTGCAGAGGGGGCTGCGGGCGGGAGCAGCTCGGGGGCTCGGGGCGGCTCCGCGGAGGCGGCTGCGGGGCGGGAGCAGCTCCGGGGGGGCTCGGGCGGCGACTCCGGGGAGGGGGCTGCGGGCGGGGACAGCTGGGGGGGCTCGGGGGCGACTCCGGGGAGGGGGCTGCTGGGGGGAGCAGCTTGGGGGGCGCTCGGGGCCGGCTCCGCGGAGGGGGCTGCAGGGCGGGAGCAGCTCGGGGGCCCGGGGGCGGCTCCGCGGAGGGGGCTGCGGGGCGGGAGCACGAATCCACCAGCGCAGGCCCCGGAGCACTGGGCGCCGGGACACAGCCCAGGATCCGCCTCCCCCGGGACAGGCAGAGGCCGGGAGGGCCCAGGACAGGGACGCTCCTGCCCCGAGCTGAGCAGATCAGCGGCCCCGCCCCGGAGCCTCCAGGCCCTGCAGACGGAGAGCTCCGGAGTTACTGCGGGAGCTGACTCCAGGACTCCAGAGCTGACCCCGCCACTGGGGTTGTTCCTTCTGGGGCCTCACGGGGTAAACAACCCCCACTGAGCCTCAAAGTGGCCTCACCAGATAAACAGCTTAAACATCACTCACTGAGCCCTGCACCAGGCAGGGGGCTGAGTAGCTCCCCCAAGTGCTAACACCTGAAAATCAAAACAGCAGGCGCCCTGCCCCAGAAGACCAACTAGAGGGACAGGGGAAAAGCAAATTATTGAGCAAGCAGCACTGGAAAGTTCCAGAGGAAGTCGAGGGACTTACAGTATACAGAATCAGAAGATATCCCCCTTGTTTGTTGTTGTTGTTGTTGTTGTTTTATTTCTGTTTGCTTCCCCCCCTTTTTCTTTTTTCTTTTTTCTTCTTTTTCTTTTTTTTTCGTTTTTTTTTCTTCTTTTCTTTTTATTTCCTTCTTTCTCTCTCTCTTTTTCTTTTTCTCCTTTTCCCAAAAAACTTGTTTTGGCCACTCTGCACTGAGCAAAATGACTAGAAGGAAAACTCACCTCAAAAGAAAGAATCAGAAACAGTCCTCTCTCCCACAGATTACAAAATCTGGATTACAATTCAATGTCAGAAAGCCAATTCAGAAGCACTATTACAAAGCTACTGGTGGCTCTAGAAAAAAGCATAAAGGACTCAAGAGACTTCATGACTGCAGAATTTAGATCTAATCAGGCAGAAATTAAAAATCAATTGAATGAGATGCAATCCAATAGAGTCCTAATGACGAGGGTTAACGATGGAAGAACAGTGAGTCTTTGATGGCAAAGAGGGAAACTTGAGGAAAAAAGAGACAAACAGAAGATTCATGATGATAGATTAAGAGAAATAAGTGACAGCCTCAGGAAGAAAAATCTACATTTAATTTGGGTTCCTGAGGGTGCCAAAAAGGACAGAGGTCCAGAATATGTATTTGAACAAATCGTAGCTGAAAACTTTCCTAATCTGGGAAGGGAAACAGGCATTCACATCCAGGAAACAGAGAGATCCCCCCTAAAATCAATAAAAACCACTCAACACCTCGACATTTAATAGTGCAGCTTGCAAATTCCAAAGGTAAAGAGAAGATCCTTAAAGCAGCAAGAGACGAGATCCATAACTTATATGGGGAGAATATAAGATTAACAGCATACTTCTCCACAAGAGAGCTTGCAGGCCAGAAAGGGCTGGCAGGATATATTCAGGGTCCTAAAAGAGAAAAACATGCAGCCAAAAATACTTCATCCAGCAAGGCTCTCATTCAGAATAGAAGGAGAGATGAAGAGCTTCCAAGACAGGCAGGAACGGAAGAATATGTGACCTTCAACCAGAACTGCAAGAAATTTTAAGGAGGGACTCTTAATATGCCCCCTTTAAGAAGTCCAATGGAACAATCCACAAAACAGGCACGGAAATAGGTATATTGAATGACAACTAAACTCATATCTTTCAATAGTAACTCTGAACGTGAACGGGCCTTATAACCAACCCTCAAAAGGCGCAGGTTTTCAGACTGGATAAAAAGCAGGACCTATCGAATTGCTGTCTACAAGAGACTTCATTTTAGACAGAAGGACACCGACAACCCGAAAGAAAGGTTGGAGAACCATTTACCATTCAAATGGTCCTCAAAAAGGAAAGCAGGTGTATCCATCCTAATATCAGATAAACTAAAATTTACCCCTGAAGACTGTAGTGGAGAGAGGAAGAGGATAGATACTATGTCATACTTAAAGGATCTATCCAACAAGAGGACTTAACAATGCTCTCAATATATATGCCCCGAACTGTTGGAGCTGCCAAATATTTAAACATTAATAACCAAAAGTGAAGAAATACTTAGATAATAATACACTTATCCTTGGTAACTTCAATCTACTCTTTCTACTACCCTCGATAGGTCGGCTAAGCCACACATCGCCAAAGAAACGAGAGCTTTAAATGGATACACTGGACCAGATGGATTTCACGAATCTATAGAACTTTACATCCAAACTCACTGAACTACACATTCTTCTCAAGTGCACATGGAACTTTCTCCAGAATAGACCAAATACTGGGTCAAAATCGGGTCTGAACCATACCAAAATATTGGGATCTTCCCCTGCATATTCTCAGACCATAACTGCCTTGAAATTAGAACTAAATCACAACAAGAAGTTTGGGAAGGACTTCAAACACGGGGAGGTGTAAGGACCATCTTGCTAAAAGATGAAAGGGGTCAACCAGAAAATAGAGGAAGAATTAAAAGATTCATGGAAACTAATGGGAATGAAGATACAACCATTCAAAATCTTTGGGATACAGCAAAAGCAGTCCTGAGGGGGGAAATACATCGCAATACAAGCATCCATTCAAAAAACTGGAAAGAACTCAAATACAAAAGCAACCTACACACTAAGGAGCTAGAGAAAAAACAAGCAAATAGATCCTACACCCAGCAGAAGAAGAGAGTTTAATAAAGATTCGAGCAGAACCAACTGAAATCGAGACCGAAGAACTGTGGAACAGATCAACAGAACAGGAGTTGGTTCTTTGAATCGAATTAATAAGACTAGCATAAACATTAGCCAGCCTTATTAAAAAGAAGAGAGAGGAAGACTCAAATTATAAAATCATGAATGAGGAAAGGAGAGATCACTACCAACACCAAGGAAATACAAACGATTTTAAAAACATATTATGAACAGCTATATGCCAATAAATTAGGCAATCTAGAAGAAATGGACTGCATTTCTGGAAAGAACCACAAACTACCAAAACTGGAACAGGAAGAAATAGAAAAGCCTGAACAGGCCAATAACCAGGAGGAAATTGAAGCAGTCATCAAAAAACCTCCCAAGACACAAAAGTCCAGGGCAGATGGCTTCCCTGGGGAATTCTATCAAACGTTTAAAGAAGAAACCATACCTATTCTCCTAACGCTGTTTGGAAAGATAGAAAGAGATGGAGTACTTCCATAACTCGTCTATGAGGCAGCAATCACCTTAATTCCAAAACCAGACAAAGACCCCAACCAAAAAGGAGAATTAATAGACCCATATCCTGATGAACATGGATGCAAAAATTCTCAACAGATACTAGCCAATAGGATACAACAGTACATTAAGAAGATTATTCACAATGACCAAGTAGGATTTATCCCCGGGACTACAAGGCTGGTTCAACACCCTGTAAAACAATCAATGTGATTCATCATATCAGCAAGAGAAAAAACCAAGAACCATATGATCCTCTCATTAGATGCAGAGAAAGCATTTGACAAAATACAGCATCCATTCTGATCAAAACTCTTTCAGAGTGTAGGGATAGAGGGAACTTTCCTCGAACATCTTAAAAGCCATCTACTGAAAAAGCCCACAGCAAATATCATTCTCAATGGGGTAAGCAAGGGAGCCTTTCCCCTAAGATCAGGAACAAAACACGAGTTCCACGCTCACCACTGCGATTCAACATAGTCCAATAAAGTCCTAGCTCAGCAATCAGACACAAAAGACTAAAGGCATTCAAATTGGCAAAAGAATCCACTTCTCCTTCTTCACCGATGACATGATGCTGTTACATAAAAACCCAAAATACTCCACTCCAAGATTTGCTAGAACTCATAAAGTAATTCAAAGTGTAGGAGGATACAAATCAATGCACATGAAGTCAGTACATTTCTATAGACTAACAATGAGCTGTAAGAACGCGAAATTAAGGAAAGTCATCCCACTTAAAATTGCAAGACAAAAGCAAACCCAAAAAGCATAAGTACCTAGGAAAAACCTAACCAAAGAAGTAAGGATCTATACTCTAAAACCTATAGAAACTTCGAAATTGAGGAAGACACAAGAGATGGAAAAATATTCATGCTCATGGAATTGGAGAAGATTTAATATTGTGAAATTGGTCATGTTACCCCGGCAATTTACCAGTTTAATGCAATCCCTATCAAAATACCATGACTTGCTTCAGAGAGTTAGACAAATTATTTTAAGATTTGTGTGGAATCAGAAAAGACCCTGAATAGCCAGGGGAATATTAAAAATGAAAAGCCATATCTGGGGGCATCACAATGCCAGATTTCAGGTTGTACTACAAAGCTGTGGTCATCAAGACAGTGTGGTACTGGCACAAAAACAGACACATAGATCAATGGAACAGAATAGAGAACCCAGAAGTGGACCCTCAACTGTATGGTCAACTAATATTGATAAAGGAGGAAAGACTATCCACTGGAAGAAAGACAGTCTCTTCAATAAATGGTGCTGGGAAATTGGACATATCCACATGCAGAAGATGAAACTAGGACCACTCTCTTGCACCATACACAAAGATAAACTCAAAATGGATGAAAGATCTAAATGTGAGACAAGATTCCATCAAAATCCTAGAGGAGAACACAGGCAACACCCTTTTTGAACTTGGCCACAGTAACTTCTTGCAAGATACATCCACAGAAGGCAAAAGAAACAAAGCAAAAATGAACTATTGGGACTTCATCAAGATAAGAAGCTTTTGCACAGCAAAGGATACAGTCAACAAAACTAAAGACAACCTACAGAATGGGAGAAGATATTTGCAAATGACGTATCAGATAAAGGGCTAGTTTCCAAATCTATAAAGAACTTATTATCAACAGAAAGAAACAAACAATCCAATCATGAAATGGGCAAAAGACATGAACAGAAATCTCACAGAGGAAGACATAGACATGGCCAATGCACATGAGAAAATGCTCTGCATCACTTGCCATCAGGGAAATACAAATCAAAACCACAATACCACCTCACACCAGTGAGAATGGGGAAAATTAACAAGGCAGGAAACAACAAATGTTGGAGAGGATGTGGAGAATGGGAACCCTCTTGCTCTTTGGTGGGAATGTGAACTGGCAGCCACTCTGGAAAACTGTGTGGAGGTTCTCAAAGAGTTAAAAATAGATCTGCCCTGCGACCCAGCAATTGCACTGTTGGGGATTTACCCCCAAAGATACAGATGCAATGAAATGCCGGGACACCTGCACCCCCATGTTTCTAGCAGCAATGTCCACAATAGCCAAGCTGTGGAAGGAGCCTCGGTGTCCATCGAAAGATGAATGGATAAAGAAGATGTGGTTTGTGTATACAATGGAATATTACTCAGCCATTAGAAATAGAAATACCCACCATTTGCTTTGAAGTGGATGGAACTGGAAGGTATTATGCTGAGTGAAGGAAGTCAATCAGAGAAGGACAAAATTATATGGTCACATTCATTTGGGGAATATAAATAATAGTGAAAGGGAATAAAGGGGAAAGGAGAAAAATAAGTGCAAAAGATCAGAAAGGGAGAAAGAACATGGAAGACTCCTAACTCTAGGAAACGAATTAGGGCTGGTGGAAGGGGAGGAGGGTGGGGTGGGGGGTGCCTGGGTGGCAGGCACTGAGTTGGGCACTTGACTGGATTAGCACTGGGTGTTATTCTGTATGTTCACAAATTGAACACCAATAAAAATAAATTATTATTAAAAAAAACACAGACTGCAAAAATGAACTATTGGGACATAATCAAAACTTAATCAAGATAGAAGCCCCTGCACCGCAAAAGAAACAGTTAACAATACTAAAAGACAGCCTACAGAATGGGATAAGATATTTGCAAATGACGTTCAGATAAAGGGCTAGTATCCAAGATCTATAAAGAACTTACTAAACTCAACACCCAAGAAAGAAACAATCCAATTATGAAATGGGCAAAAGAAATGAACAGAAATCTCACAGAGGAAGACATAGACATGGCCAACATGCACATGAGAAAATGCTCTGCATCACTTGCCATCAGGGAAATACAAATCAAAACCACAGTGAGACCACCTCACACCAGTGAGAATGGGGAAAATTAACAAGGCAGGAAACAACAAATGTTGGAGAGGATGTGGAGAAACGGGAACCCTCTTGCACTGTTGGTGGGAATGTGAACTGGCGCAGCCACTCTGGAAAACTGTGTGGAGGTTCCTCAAAGAGTTAAAAATAGACCTGCCCTACGACCCAGCAATTGCACTGTTGGGGATTTACCCCAAAGATTCAGATGCAATGAAACGCCAGGACACCTGCACCCCGATGATTATAGCAGCATTGCCCACAATAGCCAAACTGTGGAAGGAGCCTCAGTGTCCATTGAAAGATGAATGGATAAAGAAGCTGTGGTTTATGTATACAATGGAATATTACTCAGCCATTAGAAATGACAAATACCCACCATTTGCTTCAACGTGGATGGAACTGGAGGGTATTATGTTGAATGAAATAAGTCAATCGGAGAAGGACAAGAATTATATGGTCTCATTCATTTGGGGAATATAAATTTTAGTTAAAGGAATAAAGGGGAAGGGAGAAAAAATAAGTGGGAAATATCATAAAGGGATAAGAACATGGCAGACTCCTAACTCTGGGAAACAAACTAGGGGTGGTGGAAGGGGAGAAGGGAGAGGGTATGGGTGCCTGGGTGGCAGGCACTGAGTTGGGCACTTGACTGGATTAGCACTGGGTGTTATTCTGTATGTTGGCAAATTGAACACCAATAACAAATAAATTTATTATTTAAAAAAAGGAAATATCAGAGAAGGTGACAGAACATGAGAGACTCCTGACTCTGGGAGGACAAACAAGGGGTAGTGGAAGGGGAGGTGGGCAGGGGAATGCCGTGACTGGGTGATGGGCACTGAGAGGTCACTTGACGGGATGAGCACTGGGTGCTATATGCTATATGTTGGCAAATTGAACTCCAATAAAAAAATACAACAAAAAGAAGGTAGATTCAGGAATGCCTGATGACTTTTAGCTAAGCATCTTCTTTGGTTCAGGTCATGATTTCAGGGTCTTGAGATCGAGCCCCATTGGGCTCCCTGCTCAGTGGGGAGTCTGCTTCTCCCTCTATCTCTGT